>NC_142681.1:8939781-9239781 GCF_964200805.1 Pocillopora damicornis | reverse complement strand
AAAAAATCTGAATAAACATCATATGAAATAAACGCCCCCTACCCCTCCCTTGGCAGTATTTGCGAGCCTACTCACCGAGCCTACTCTCGGCGCGAACCAATATGGCGTCCACCGAAGATTGGCGTACTCCTGCTTACCGTCAGAAAGTTATTTTACTGATGTAAGTATTTCAGCTTTTCCTTTCTTCAAGTTATAGTATTTAAGGTAAAATTTCCGCACAGCCCCATACTATTATTAAACAAATCTGTTTTCCCTATGGTAATGTATTGTTTTTGTCGTTGTTTTCTCTATCCAAGAACTGAATGCACAATGTACTATGGGGCTGTATTTATGGTTATGGGGCTGTATTTATTCTCTATCCAAGAACTGAATGCACAATGTACTATGGGGCCGTATTTAAGAGCGGTCGTGTTTTTTCTTAGTTCGATAGAGATTGTTCCACTCTTTGTGTTTTATGCGCCTTTCAACTCTTCGCACATACTTCCGCTTGTAGCGAAGAAGCAGTAAAAAGATCTGGGAATCCCAATATGATGATGAGTAACCCCAGCGACATGGAAAATCAATTGTTTCTGAAGGCCGAAACAAAGGTGAGTGTACTTTTTACGCTATTGGATATCTTGGCATGACTCGAGATCTTCGTGTTTGTCATGCGAATAGTCTGATACACAATTTGATCACGTACTAATCGTTATACTGCATGTCTCTACCTAAGTCATCTTGAAGAGTGTTTTTAGTTTGGAAGCCACTGCTATCTATTACATTATCAATTGGAACATCAAAGAAAACCCATCCTTCTTTCAGTTTACCAAATGGACAGTTTGATTTCCTTCCACGCATTTTCAATACGCATTGTACTAAGACGAGTTTTCAGTTTCGTAGCCAAATCAAAGCTGCCAAGAAAAAAGGAAAATTTGCTTTCGTTTTATTTGTCTCATGTTAAACCTCTAGTATCTTTCAGTTGTTCAATTTTTCAACTACAACTGTTCAGAATAAACAGGAGTAGTGAACAGAAGTTACATTTCGTGATCATGAATTTTGTGGTCGAGTGAACAGGATGTTGCAAGATGATTTAAATTTGTTATTTGTGAGTCATTTAAAAAACTTTTGATAACAGTAGTTCTGTAAGGCATGTCATTGGTAGACTTAAGGTAGCTTGGTAAACCTGTGGGTGAAACTGTACATCAGTACAATACCATGCGTTTGAAATGAGAACCTATAAGTTATCTCATATATAGGATGTGTTTGAAATGAGAACCTATAAGTTATCTCATATCTAAGATACTATTGGTGTGTAAATTGTATCATATGGTTATGGAAAATGCAATAAACATTAGCTTATGCATTCAAAAACTAACATTTCATAGAATTTCTGTATCAATCACTTTAAAATATAATTTCAGGAAGATCAATGTACATTTTTGGAATGAAGCATTACATGGTATTGCCTTCAACATGAAAAAAAAAAAATGTCACAACTGTTGTCCCCTTGTTTCTTTCAGTACTTTGTGTCAATATGTGGACTGTGTTCTTGTTGTAGTGGTCTTGAAATTACAGTTTGTTCACCAGCAGCAGTCATCTTGAGTTATTTATTGAAATTCAAGGATGTCAAAAGTAAAACAAAATTATACTCTGAATTTTTTTTTTTTTAAAAATTTCAAATAGCATGATATGTAATCATAACCCTAATTTTACTTAACATTCTTTTCTTAGGTTAATTATCTTTTATATGTTGCTCGTGTTTTGGTTTATATTCGAGACAAACGTAAGTAAACTTGCTTAAAGTAACATACATGTTTACTGGAATATTAGGTTTAAGAAAATCCAAGTGGAAGCTGATCTTGTGAGCACTGACAAGATGAATAAGCATTTTTGCATGCAATTTTGTGGCTTAAACTCTACTGTAGTGCAGGAATATTTGCTTTGGTTTTGTGAAAAAAAGAACAAAGACATGAAAAATACACTCAGACCCATGCAAGGCACCCACCCAAAGGAGTAGAAAAAATGTACAAAATTAAAGATACAAATAAAAGCTAAGAAATAAGAGCAATCCTGTGATATGTACCACAATCAAATCAGGTCCCCATCAACTGCTATCAAAACTGATATCTGAAGGGACTTATACTTATTTTTCAATAATAATTTCCAAGAAGGTGGAGCACATACAGTAACCTTTTGGATCCTAAAAAAATGGCAGTCTCAAGATAATTTTAGGTTTCTTGTAATCTGATAATTTTGTGGCACACAGTCATAATTGTCACTTTTGATGGGAACAGTCAGTGTAAAAGAGACATGTTTTCTTTAAGGAAACAGCAAACACTGGTAACAAGCTAGGGCTCAAACTTGGATTATGTTAATCAAGCTTCCTTGTTAACAGACCACATTATCACCCACAGGAGTTGATATGTCTGTAGAAGACCTGTTGAACAACGGAACATAGATGAAAAGACTCACTTGTACAAACAAATAGAAGGACTAAATAATATTAAAACATTAAAATCATAAATAACATTAAAACTTTCTTCTTGTTTGCCATAAATAATGACATTTTATCGTCTGTCTGGTGGGGTTTCATTTTCCAGTTAAGTTTTAATAATTGTTTGAGAGTTGTAAGCTCTGTGTTTTTGTCAAGCTAGGATTGAAAAGCAACTCAGAAACTCTGACCTGTCGCAAGAGTTGTGTAATGGAAAGCATCTAAATGATGCTTGTGATATGCTTATACCTAGTTATTCCCAGGCTCAGGTATATTAATTTTTTATTTATTTGTTTTATTTTAACTTATGGATTGATCAGGTTAATCAAAAGGATTAGAAACCCAGGATTAACTTTCAAACTGTGCCAAAACTTAACATTCTTGATCATTTTCTGGCCTTTTTGTCTTGGTGGGGGGATCATTGAGTCCAGATGAAAGTTATTACAGGTCAGATGTCTTAATTAAACTATCTTATTGGGAAGTGCCTTAGCCTTGTCCAAAATAAAAAAATTGTATTTAAAAGTGAACCACTCTGCACTCTCCAGCGCACTCGCTGAAGCGGCATTACTCTAAAACAAATTTTCACCACGAGGTAAAATCTTCAGTAATTTGGGATATGCAGTTGTACAGAGAGAGCTTGCAAGAAGGTCTTCCATGAACGGATTTTTTGTTGCCACACTGAAAAGTACTGAAGCCCATTAATATAGTCTTTGATGACATTTGACCTGAATGACTTTAAATCACTTTCTTTGCTGGAGATTTTCGACAGCTACAGCTTACCAGACATTGAAGTACAAGTGTACATGTGTCATGTGTTGCGCTATTTCATGACCCATGATGTAATTAAATTGAAGGGATTTCCAAGTTTACCAGATGTGATGCTGTTTTTCCAGCCTGAGTACAAATTTACGTTTTCTTGTGTCCAAAATTTTCCTTTAAGCATTGTTGGATATTAAATGGAAATTTCAAAACTTTACTAGATAAGTGTTTTTGACTAAATAGTACCCAGTAATAAACAACAAACTATTGCCTCCTTTATTTCTGCTCCCGCTTCCCGCCTCCTGTTCTCCTGCTTCCTGCCCTCTCCTGCCCCCTGTCTATCCACTTACTAGCAAGAAATCTATATAACATCATGTGAAATAAACGCCCCCCTACCCCTCCCCTGGCAATATTTGCGTGCCTACTCACCGAAGAAGTCTCGGCGCGACTTTGAATTCGCGAACCAATATGGCGTCCACCGAAGATTGGCGTACTCCTGCTTTCCGCCAGAAAGTTATTTCACAGATGTAAGTAATTCAGCTTTTCCTTTCTTCGAATTATATTATTTAAGAGCGGTCGTGTTTTTCTTAGTTCGATAGAGATCGTTCCATTCTTTGTGTTTTATGCGCCTTTTCAACTCTTCGCACATACTTCCGCTTGTAGCGAAGAAGCAGTAAAAAAATCTGGGAATCCCAATGTGATGATGAAGAATCCTAGCGACATGGAAAATCAAGTGTTTCTGAAGGCCAAAACAAGGGTGAGTGTACTTTTTACGCTATTGGATATCTTAGCATGACTCGAGATCTACGTGTTTGTCATGCGAATACTGATACACAGTTTGATCGCGTCGGTAGTAATCATTATACTGCATGTCTCTACCCAACTCATATTGAAGAATGTTTTTAGTCTGGAAGCCATTGCTATCTATTACATTATAAAATGGAACATCAAAGAAAACCCACCCTTCTTTCAGTTTACCAAATGGAGAGTTTGATTTCCTTCCACGCATTTTCAATACGCATTGTACTCAGACAAGTTTTCAGTTTCGTAGCCAAATCAAAGCTGCCTAGAAGAAGGGAAAAATTGCTTTCGTTTTGTTTATCATATGTTAAACCTCTAGTATCTTTCAATCGGCTACAACTGCTTAGAATAAACAAGAACAGTGAACAGAAATTAAATTTCGTGACGTTATGCACGCAAAGTCATACAAACAGTCATATCACGAAAGTTCTGCTCAAGTGAACAGGATGTTGCAAGTTAACTTAAATTTGTTATTCGGGAGTCAGTTACAAACTTTTGAAGAGGGTAGTTCTGTTAGGCATGTCATTGGTATCTAAAAGTAGCTTGGTAAACCTGTGGGTGAAACTGTGTATCGGTACAATACCATGCGTTTTGAAATGAGAATCTTTGTTTAAGGTATCTCATTGATACTATTGATGTGTATTGTATCGTACATGAAATGCGTAATATATTAGCTTATCCATTCAAAAACAAACATTTCATAAAATTTCTGTATCAATCAATTTTAAATATAATTTCAGGAAGATTAATGTAGATTTTTGGCTTGAAGCATTACATGGTATTGCCTTTAACATGAAAAAAAAAAAAAAATGTCACGGCTGTTGTCCCCTTGTTTCTTTCAGGACTTTGACTTGATATGTGAACCACGTTTTTGTTGTAGTGGTCTTGACATTACACTTTGTTCACCAGCAGCAGTCGTCTTGAGTTATTTTTTTAAATTTGAGGTTGTCAAAAGTAAAACAAAATTATACTCTGACTGTTTTTTTTTTTTTTTTTTAATTTCAATAACATGATATGTAATCATAACCCTAATTTTACTTAACATTCTTTTCTTAGGTTGATTACCTTGCATATGTTGCTCGTCTTTTGGTTTATATTCGAGACATACGTAAGTAATCTCGCTTAAAGTAAAATACATGTACACTGGAATATTGGGTTCAAGAAAGCCCAAGTGGAAGCTGATCTTGTAAGCACTGACAAGATGAATTAGCATTTTTGAATGCAATGTTGTGGCTTAAACTCTACGTTAGTGCAGGAATATTTGCTTTGGTTTTGTGAAGAAAAGAACGAAGACATGAAAAATACACTCAGACCCATGCAAGGCACCCACCCAAAGGAGTAGAAAAAATGTACAAAATTAAAGATACAAATTAAAGCTAAGAAATAAGAATTACCAATGATGACATGAGCAATCCTGTGAGATGTACCACAATAAAATCAGGTCCACATCAACTTATATCAAAACTGATATCCAAAGGGGCTTAGACTTATTTTTCAAAAATTATTTCAAAGAACCTGGAGATAAAATTTCTAGGAAGAGCTACATCACAAACAATATTCCACAATTTGACTATGGAAATAAAATACAAAGGTTGTACACTGACCATATGGGGGACATGAATAGTTGTTAAATTTCACATTATTACTAACGTCAAACAAGATTCATGATTTTTCTCTTATAAGCAAGAAGCAGCATGTTCAAAGCAAGTAATCTCTCTATATATAACATCTGGGGAGGCTCTGAATGTAAGATCCATCTTGTTGCTCACCTAAGAACTTGTTCTATTTTGAGTTTTAATGACTCTCTGACCAGGAGACCTATGTGGGTAGCATAACAAAGGTGGGGTTTCATGATCACTAAATATAAGGAACTTCTCACTGGGACTTTAGTTAACATAGAACATGATCTCTTTTGCAGACTGAGGAGTTTGTTTACAGATCAGATAAGCTTGTTCAAAATAATTATGCCTAGGATCTTTCTCCTTGTGCACATGTAGTAACCTTTCAGATCCTACAAAATGATGGTCTTAAGATATTTTTTAAGTTTCTTATAATCTGAAAATTTTGTGGCACACAGTCATAATTGCCACTTTCGATGGGAATAGCCAGTGTAAAAGAGGCATGTTTTCACTAAGAAAACAGCCAACACCAATAACAAGGGCTCAAACCTGGACTATGTTAATTGAGCTTCCTTGTTAACAGACCACAATAACACCCACAAGAGTTGATGTGTGATTTTAAAATTTGATTTAGGGCCAAGTGCCCCTGGGCAGCAGCAGACACCAGCAGCAACCATGAATCAGCCTGGTATGAATCGAGGATTGCAATTTCCTTCACCTCAGCTCAACAAGTCACAAGCCATGAACACCATGGGTGCACAGGGTACCATGCAACAAGTGGTACCATTGGGTCAAGTCCAACAGCCAACAATGGCACCTCAGCAGGTGTTTTATAATAAATCAGGAATGACCCAAGAACAGATTCTTGCCCAGCACCTTCAACAGCATCAACAGCAACAAACGCCTCAGCAACATCAACTTACCCCTCAAGCTATGATGTCGCCTCAAGCTATGAGTGTCAACTCTCAGAATCAAGGGGCACATCATCAAATAACCCAAACACAGTCTTACATTTCTCCAAATCAAGGGGCATCTCCGATGCCTGTTCAACAGCAACCTGTACATCAAGGTTTGTCTCATCTTCATGATCTTGTTGTGGTTGACTTTCAACAGGAGTATAACAGAGACGTGTAGATGGCCCTAGTTGATGAGGAGGCTGGGCATTTCAGGCTGTAATTTTGCTGAACTTTAAAACAATGGAATAGCTTGTCTTTCTTCCCTCTTGTCCCACAAAAGAACTTTTGCTCCCACTCTCTAAATCTCCTAGTATCTTAGTAGGACAATTTCATTGCCCAGGTGAAGACTTTACTAGTTCCCTCCCAAAATTTCAAAGTTGAATTACAATTGTATGATTTGTGGGAAAAACATCTCTTTCAAAGCAAATTCATTTGAAATTTTTTCTGTTGGGGCAACTGATGTAAAGGCAACTGATTTTATCTTAACTCCTTACACCCTAACATCAATATGCACATTCTCCATACTGTTCTCTGTACATTTTGTAAGGGGCTAGTGAAGAGAATATGTTTAGCAGTAGAGAGCTCCTTTAGTTGGCATTCACTCCTTTATTCTTACAACTTCAATGTGTGATTCAGGGGTGATATTGTGAGTAGAAATTAGATACAAGTCACTCTTAGGTGTCAAAGGGTTAAACTGTGTTGGGGTTAAAAGGCCTTGGTGGTTCACACTCAGCCAAGCTCTCCTGGCATGTGGCCTGTAGGTCTCAGTTGAAGGAAATTAACAGTGAAACTAGTTTATGGACCTATTTTGAACAAAAGAAAAATTTAATGCATAGATTGATTGAAGTTTTGATGCTTTAATGATTTAAGTAACAATTATTGTGATTGCTTTTTGTTTTTCCTTTAGTGCAACAGACCAAACATACTGTTCAAGGAAGAATACCACATGTTCCATCCCCAGCTGCAGGGCAGAACATGTCATCCAATTCCATGCGAGCACCTACTCCTTCATCCAGTTTGACAAGCCAGGCCACCATTGCTCCATCACCAGCTCCTTTTGTTCCATCACCTGCAATGCACCCATCACCCTCCCCTCAGGTAAGGCTACAAGGCTTCAATGCAGTCTTAGTTTAGCAATGAAGCTGTCTTTGCAGTAAAATGAGTCAATTGTAAATTAAATTTGAGATTTTACCCCTGTGCCTGTTTCAAGCTGTGTCATGGTCAGGATGACAGTTTAAGCTTTCAGATCACACCAGTATGGCCTTAAATTTTTCAAGTAAGTAATAGCTTGACTTGCATTGTGTAAGCATCCAGCTACATGGCGTGGGACTCAGATTTTTCTTTATCCTTTACAACCTTCTTTCCCATGCAATCTGCAAAAGCATTATGGCAACAGGATGCTGCATCACTTATGCACCTTGTATAACACCTGTCCATTGTTTGCAACGAGTTCTCTTCAGCTTAGCTGATGTACATGTAGTATTTGGTGGTCAAATTATTACTTGCCTGGGTACTCTTCTGAGTTCTGGGGACTTTTCCTTTTCATACCTCTAAAAACTGTGAATCGCCTTAGTTCCAATTCTTGGATGTGCTTTGATTTTTTTTCCTTGCATAGCATTACGTGCCAGCATCACCAGCTGCCCCTACATCTGTACCAACTCCTAGCACGATGAATGTTCAGTCACCAGCCTCTGTTCCAAACCCTGCTTCAGTGGGACCCCCAGAAGCCAGCCCTGCTCCACTGAACCCAGCTGAAGAACAGGCTTATTTGGATAAGGTATGTGTGTAGTATATTACTTAATAACCATATATCAAGTGACTGGTGTAACTCTGTGCACACAATTGCTTAAAAAAAAAAATAGTGAAAGGTGATATGTATAGGGTGCAAGAAAAAAAAGCTGGCCCGCCCTGCAGTCACATTTTGCATTTTTTTGAGAACCTGGATTCAACTTGTGGAGTTAAACAAAAAATATCTAGAAGTCAGGGGTTTCAATAATAGCCAGGTAGCAAGTATATCTATCCACTTGTAATGAGCTGATTACCCACTTGTAACATGTCCCCCACTAGTTTAGAAAGCCCTCTGGGGCTTCTAAGAAAATACCCACCTGTTATGCTAAAGTACCCTCTTGTGCTAAAAATTATTGAAACCCCTGGAAGTTGTCCAGTTTGTGCCCTTCTTTTGTATGCAACTTCAACCTTTGTAGGTTGAAACAAGTTATTTGAAGGTTTCCACACTAAGTGAGCTTATGATTAAATGCTTAATGACAAGTTAGGCTGGCGGAATGGGAAAATAATTATTTGGCTCTGGATGTTACGCACAGATGTGCATCACTACCCAAGCCAAATGTTTAGGTGTCTGGCCTTTGGTACTCAGTCAATAATTACATGCATGTATTATATCAAGCAAAGAATGATCAGGGTCATTAGTTGATTACTTTTACAAAATGATACCCCTGAAGATGAATTGGTTTAACATTTGGTGTATTGGACCAAATACCTCTTTGCATCTATGGGTGGTGTTTTCATTCAGAGGTAGTGCTCTTCTGAGTAAACAAAGCATTTCACATTTCTGGACCTAGAAAAGTCTAATTTTTGCAAATTCTCATTAATACATCTCATAGCTAAATGAACTGAAACCCTATGTTGAACCACTGACAAAGATGATAAACAAGTTGAACCGAGATTCAAGGGACAAAGGTAAGTGTTTTGGGTAAGAAACGTTGGTTCAACTCGCGGCAAGTTGGTTGGGATACCGTGAGTCATTTTATTTGGTGTACATAATATTGTATGAAATTACCTTTAATATGGGCAAACCAAAAAGGAACAATTGATGATTGAAACAATATATAGAATATTATCAGCTTGTAAAACAATGACTTTAAGCTTCTCTAGTTATATACCTGTAGTTTTCATAGGAGGCATTCTGAACATGTTTTTTTTTTTTAAGAAGGGGGGGGGGTTGAAAAACCTTAGTTTATGTATGTATGTATGTTCATTAAAAGGGCTAAACACACTTCCAACTTAGATTTTTCTGGTAAGGTAGTCTCAACTTTGATCACTTGGAACATTTCTTTCTCTCCACCCATTGAATTTCATTTAGGGAATGAACAGCTTATAATGCCTGCACCTGTGCAACTGGAAAAATTATTTGTGATATAGCGTATTTAGTGGTTTTATACATGTAGCTTCCCACTGAAAGTGAATGAACATAGGAAGAGAGGGAGAATTTTACTTCAAATACTTCAGCAAATACACAGTTATTACCACCTAGAATTACATTAATTAAACAACAGGTAGAGGTATTTTAGTTTTCAGCTAATAAAGGGAGGTGTTTATCAAAATGACATCTTGCCTAGAATGATAAATAAAGGAAACTGCTCAGAATTGGGTTGTTGTGAGATGACAGTTTTTCTACAGTGTTAGTTTTTTGTTTCTTTCAGAACACAGCAGTTTGTACAAATTGAAGCATCTCTACAATATCCTGACAAACCCAGCAAAAAGGTGAGCAAACTCATTTGAAATAAGAGGTACATGTAAATAAATATTGTTCCTGAGCTGTCATTGTCAAAAGTCCAATGTCACTGAGAGTGATGTGTAGAGAAATCCAAATTTCAGGGATAGGATAACTAATCTGAGATCCAAATTGCATTAAATTTGGTGCTGGTGCCTTTCCTGGGAGGGGAACAAGCAAGAAAAATTGTGTACCAGGAAAGAAAGAAAGCCAGTAACAAACCCTTACATAGCAGCTGGCTTTAAACGACATACCAGTTGAAACTGACAAGCCCCTCTTGAATCCTACACCCATTGGCACTGTGACAAAACTGTCTTCAGTGGTTCAGTAAGCTGAAGTTAAATAACTTGACTGACAACCAATTTCCTTAGAGTCAACAACAAAAGTTTTCTTTCAACAGGGCTTCATTCAAATGATCACATTATACAACATAACATAATTATATTTATTCAATATTAATTAACCCTTTAACTCCCGTGAGCGACCAAGACAGAATTTCTCCTTACAACATCAATACAATATTAAGGAGACAAGTGTTGAGAATAAAGAAAAATATCAATTAGGGGATTATTAGTTGATCCAATACCAAATTCTCCAAACTAACTTCATAAGAATTGTAAATTGTAATTGTAATTTTGGGATTGAAAGGGCAGATTATACAATGAAAAATTTGATTGTGCAGTAATGTCAATGAAACTTGAGTTTTTTTTTGGTATTTGTTTATGCTGATTACAGAGTTTCATTTCTTACATCAGGCTTCCTTTGCAAGCGCTGGAAAATAGTGGAAATGTGCTGAAAAAGCTCATCCCAATCACTACACCACCAGCCCCTCCCACACCATCTGGTAACACCACTTCCTTAGCCTCTACCACGTCTGTTGTAACAACTACAAGTCAAGCTGTTCCAGTAGTACCATCAGCTCCCATCCAGACAATTTACAAACCTTTGTTTGATGCAGTTACAAAGCATGCAAAGTCACCTATGTTGGGCCACACTCTGAAGAGAACATTTACACCACTGCTGCAAGCTATGGAAGGACCACCCATACTGTAAGTTTAGCATTATGGTTGGCTCCTGACAACTTGATCCTTAGAGGTTTGAGGGATCCATTTTTGTTAAAACGTAGGCGTGGGTAGCATGCAGGAATTAATTTTTTTAGCTGGGTGGGTTGAGGTGGGACACTGTGTACCTACCTGTAATGTTTTCATTTTTGTAACAGAAAAAGAGCACAACTTTCAAAAGAATGAAAATAACCCATTACTTCACCTTAAGGGAAAGATAAACAACTCCCACGGGTATTTCATAGTCTATTGTCTCTATTGTCTAAATACTTTGAGCAAAAGAAAAATACATTTATTTAGTGCCATGCTCAATGTAGTCTCCTTGGCAGCCATTGTTTGGTTTCGTCATACAATACCCTTTGGAGAGAGAGCACATCGGATAACAAGACCAAATAACAGTTGCAAAAGAGACTATGTTTACTGCTATTCCTCAAACAGACAGAAAATCAAAATTATTTGTTTACAGTTAGCTGCCTCAAAAATATAATTCCATGTAATTTTACCACAAAAAGCAAACAGAAACTCTGTTGTATCTGCAATAGACCTTAACCAAAGATATAATGGGATCTCAAATAAGTGAAGATACACTGAGCAAGAGAAAAGGATAACATTTCAAAGAGGGCTCCTTGATTGGTTGTTTCCTGTTTAGACTTTGCCCTCTGTGTGTGAAATACATAATAAAATGCGCGTTGTTTACAAGGAATTTACACACCAGTGGGTTAAGTCCAAGGTAGCTAAAAGCAAATTTTATTTGTAGAAAAAGTCAGAATGCTGGAGAATGGTGGAAATTCATTATCAGTAGCATTTAGTTCCATGTGAATTTTTTTCAGTGGCATTGGACAATGTGCTTAGAATATGTGTTAAAATGCAAGTTGTTTACAAAGTACTTTTAACTTAAAAATGTACAAATCTCAACCTTAATCACTGTAGCACTCCCAAAGGCCACAGATCTTTACACTTATCAAATGAGCCCAAAATTTCTGGTTAATGTCAATCCTTATGCACAGCCTTCTGATTCCATGACATCGTTTGCAAAAAAGCAAAAATCTAAACTTTTGATTGGTGCAAGTGATATGATTGGTGCAAGATACATACCCTTATGCAGCAATCTGATTGGTGTGAGATACATACCACTCTACATGCTACAAGAGAGTTTATTTTTTTTTTATAGAAAAAAAAAATTGAGAATTGTGTGGTAGGACACCCCACTATTTCCCTTATTTCTGCCTTTTTCATGTCTCCAGGAATTATGAATGAATACTTTGATATGTGAGTTGGCTTCCTTGTGGTTCCTTGGTATCATTTTCAGATTAACTGTGTTTTACAGATATATACAGATAGAAGGAAGAGGATTGGCTAATGTTTTATTATTATTTTTTTATTTGTAGTCCTATCCCACCTCCAGCCAAGAGGATCAAGGTTACTGGTGAAATCCCCAAGAAGTGTACTGTGCCCCATGTGTTGCAAGGGGAACTTGCCCGCTTGTGCAACCGATTTCAAGTGAGATCAGGAGTCAGCTCTGGAGCAGTACAGAGTAACACACTTCTGGAGTGTTCAATAAGTAAGAAAATAATTTTAAGATTCAATTGCTTTGAGTATTAATTTTTTTACCCTTAAACTCCCAACATATGATAGTTAATTCTCCCCTGTAGCTGCTACACTTTCCCTGCTAAATAAACCCTTTAACCCCCAGAGGTGATTTACATGTAACTTGTCCCTATGATATCCATACATTATCCAGCCAACAAGTGATGATAGCATTCACACTTATCAAGTTGAAGCTGTTATCCTGATCTAACCCCAAATTCTTGTAACTAATTTACAAGGAAATATGTATCAGCTAGAAGCGAGAATAATTCTTAACAATCAGATCTTGAGAGTTAAATGGTTAAATACGAGAATTTGTTGTTGGATCAAGATAACAACTTCTACCTGATAAGTTTGAGTATTCTCAAAAGAAGCTACCTATTAAGCAATTCTGGGAGTTAAAAGGTTAAAGCTGTAGATAAAATCTGTAATTATCGTGGGCTAGCCTAGTTGTTATTACTTTACCATTTCAATTGTTTTTGCAACCATTGATTAAAAGAGAATGTCGTTTTACAGTAAATGGTTTGAACCTGGGGTAACATGTAATAGTGTCCTGGTGGGTGTGGTCCTGAGAAGGACTGTCGTCAGAAGTGGTGACTGACATTTCAACAACCTGCGCAGAAGTCATCATCAGAGTGGACACTATCAACAACAGTCCTTCTCAGGACTACACTCACCTAGATGAACAAACTACACTATTACAGAATGTTGTTTTATTGGTATATTGATTGCATGCAAGAAGTTATGTTTTTATGTACTAATTATTTTGTACATTTGACTTGAAATTTAACTAAGTTCTCCTAACTTTTACATCCAAGATGACCTGAACCTGCCTGCAGTTCCACCAATAGAAATCAGTGTTCCACAGAACTACCCTTACTCCAGTCCTGAGTGCAAGACGGCAAATTACAGTAAGTTCTACATTCTACAAAGTGTCTCTGTGTATGAAATTCACCTCTTACAATCTTTGTCTTGTGCATTTAATTATGGAATGCTGTAATCCAGTATTCAATTGATTTAATCCTTTAAACCCTAGGAGTGACCAGGATCTCGTTTCTCATTTCTCCTTACAGTAGTAATGAGAATAAAGGAAAATTAATGCTTGCCAAACCTACAAAGCTTTGATCTCCAAATGAATTCTCTATGTCAATACCAAAAGCAACATATAGAAAAGAGTATGGAGAATATGGATTATGATATTATAATAAAAATAATAATAATAATGATAATAATACAAAAATTTTTACAGTGGCCTATTCTAGAGCTCTAAGGCACTTTACAATAAAATGTTTAAAGCAGTAACTTAGTGAATAATAAATTTGAAAAATACTAGTTAGAGCAAAACTACAAATTAAGGTAGGGCTTAAAAAGATAAGTTTTAAGGTTGCTCTTAAAAGATGTAAGATTTAAACTACATTTTATATTCTCTGGAAGATTATTGCAAAGTTTAGGGGCACAGACTGAAAAAGCACAATCACCATAAAATTTTAACGTTGATCTAGGTGTCACCAACAAGTTCATGGTTGATGATCGTAAAATGTTGGGGTGTGAAGGGTTGACTATTTGACCCCTAAGTGTAACTGGCTTTTAAATTCTCCCTACAGTATAACCTTTTAATCAAATGTAAAGATGATGAGAAAAGTGAAAATGATCACCAATTTAAGAAGCTCCTGATTGTCAAGCAAATTCTCCCTGTCATTAACACAGGAAATGTAGAGAGATCATTGTGGAGAAAATGAATACCAATGTTGGGGTGGAAAAATTTAACTTGACTAAGCTCTGTTACTGGTCTTGGCAACTTCCAGCACTTCAATTCCTTAACCAGTAACATACAAATCTTAAGTTTGTGGTGATAGGGTCACTCTCATTTTCCAACTTTCAAAGCTGCTTTTACAAAGTACATGTATGCATATTAGTACAAGTCCTCTTTGGCTCCTGTCTCCTGACATTATGTTCTTCATCAAGATTTAGGTCATGTAAACATGTTTAATTTCTGTGTGTTGTAGATGCCAACCCTTTTCTCCAGAAAGTCCAGAGGCAGCTATCTTCAAATCTGCAGTGTATGCCTGAAAAGTACTCTGTTACATCAGTCCTGAATGCATGGGTAGGTATTTGTGATATTATTAGTGGGTATTTGTGTGAGGAGCAGGGGGAGGGTGGGTGGGATGCAGCTAATGCTTTCCAAATGAAAATTTCTAAGTCTGATCCCTGATTATTGTCCTGGTTAATATTTGTTTTGCATGGGTTTGTACATGTATTTGCAATATTCCAAACAAAAATTAGGCAGGAAAGAGGTGGAGGAGGGGGGGATTTGGTGAGAGGAAGCTTGTTTTCTTTTAAGCCCTTGACCTCTGAGAGTGACTAACATCTAATTTCTCATTACTATATCACCCTCAAATCCTATATAAAGGTCGTGAGAATAAAGAAAATGATCACCAACCAAAGAAGTTCTTGATTGATGAACAAATTCTCCTTGTCAGCACCCAAGGAAATGTAGAAAACAGTATGGAGAATACACATACTTATGTTAGGGTGGTAAAAGTTAATAGAAGTGTCAAAGTTTGATCCCTGATTACTATCCTGGTCCTTATTTGTGTATTTTTTGTTTTTCAGGAACAAAGCATACGGCAAGCTTGTCTTGCAGAAGTTGCAGTGAACTAAGATAATGGGTTGGGGGACTTCAGTTAAATTTTGTTGTAAAGTAATTTCTATAGCTACGAAGTTGTATTTTGACAGAAAAGTAAGATATTTATTTGTGTAGAAACCATTAAGGGATCACCATGAAAATTGTAGTCAGACTACAAAAATGTCACTTTTTTGAATAGAAGGTATTTTATAAACTATATATTTGTGTAAGAGAGGGAACTGTCAGAATACTCAATATAACAGATTCTCCAGCCATCAATTTTTCCGTTGATAAACTTAGCAATCAATGTTTAAAGAAAATATTGTTCTGTTACTGTTTTAGTGCTTTAAACAATTTTTGACGTGATCTTGATCTATTTATTTGCTGTGCTGTCTGGTAAATGATCATTTACAATAAAATAAATTTATCAGATGGCAAATGTTTTATACTCTCACTGAACTCTATTGTTATTTTGTGTGACTGAAAATAAAAAGCTGTGTCTGGAATACATTTTACATTAGTGTGGGAGCATTCCACTACAGCCAAAATGCATTAACCGGTAATAATGGTTATAACTGCCAATTCAGTGGATTTGCTGCTGACACCAGGAATGACATTTTAACTCGCATTTAATCTTTATTGACTTGACAAGCAGTGCAAAGATATCTTGCAGCAGAGCAATACTCAAGCATAGCGTGCAGTTAAAACTGAAAGAAATATACATATAAACAAACTTTACAGTAGAGAAAAACCAAAGGTGAAATTGACATAAAACCTAAATTGACAATCGCTAAAAAATGACACATTTGATATGGCCCTGAAAATAGCTACTTAAACTGTACTGTATACTGCAGTTGTGTTTCCATGGAAACTAAAACGGACTGCATAACATTCCTACCAACACAATGATATTAAAACTGCTGAAGCCATGAGAGCATTTTGAATAAATTACCCTTGTCTAGGTGCATTCCACATGCCCCATATAGAAAACAATAGGCTAACTAAATATATAGGCACTAATGATCTTACAATGGCAATAACAGATTACCAGAGCAAACAAAACAGAAAAAAAAAACAAACAAACCAACAGACTTGTGTCCTTAGAGTATATTTTACTAACTTTTAGAAAAACATTCAAACCTCAATTGCATTGACCTCAATTATCCAGATTTTGTTCTCTAATCTCATTTTCTTTTGGATAGTCCTATTTGCAATCTGTAACAACTTCAAAGAATGATGGCATGAGCAATGCATGCTTGCCATAACAGTTTTGAAATAAACAAACCTACATTGGCATAAATGTTAGGTTGGTTTTGATAACCTTCTGTAGATACTTTGTCAAATGTTAACAGTGTATGCACAATTATTAGAGAATTTGCTTTTATTCTTGCATTATTCTAACTGTAATAGTCAGCTATGGCAAGAAAAAAGGCTGTAAGGTGAATCTCAAGTGCAAGAGCAAGCTCTCAAGCTCAACAGATTGGGTAAGAGGTCTTAAAAGCCATGGTAGAACACTGGTAACATGCTCAACAGATTGCAGTAAGAGGTCTGACTTACAAAAGGCAGCAGAACACTGATAACCTGCTTTTATTGAAACCCCCAAAACTCTGACAATATGCTGCATAGGGAGAAATTAAAAGCAAAATGTTTGTGCATTGTAGCATTCAGCAAAACTAAGCTGACTATACTGCCAACAAATGATGTAATGAGACATTGGATTCAGCTGTTAATTCGCGACAAAGATACTCTGAAAAACAAATGAACATGTTACCCCTTGTGACCGAGTTATTTTTAATTAGTTAATTCCTGGTGAGATGAGAAGAGTCATCGACTTTTTCACTTTCATCAGTTATCAAAATGCACTTCAGTCATCATACAGTTCCCTTCTGATACTGTGGAAAAATTTAACAATAAAGCAGTTAATGATGCAACACCCATTACCTCTTTACACTCTAACATCAATATGCATATTCTCCATATTATTCTCTTTGCACATTCCAAAGTACTGACAAGAATAATTTTTTAACAGTCAAGAGCTTCTTTAGTTGGTGATCATTTGCTCTATTCTTGTGACCTAAATGTTTGATTCAGGGCTGATATTGTAGGGAGAAATTAAATGTTGGTCAATCTTAGGGGTCAAAGGGTTTAAGAAACCATTAACAATCACACTGTACTAGTCACTTCAATTGGACCACAGAATCCATAGAAACAAGCATGGATCTTGAAATTTACACACTGTTAACTCATTCTACCCTGCTAATAACTGTTTTATTGAAAACTAATGTGCCAATCAGTTCAGTTGAATCAGGTCAGTTGAACCCGGGACCTCCGGCTTACAAGTGCAGCGCCCTAACCACTAGGCCACGCTCGGCTCCTTAAACCTCCTTCTTGCAGCAAAAAGGCAAGTCAGTAAGGTTGAAATACCCCAATATTATAAACTGTACTAGCATCAGCTGTCTATCATCACTATACTATACCTGCTTCACGTGGTGCTTATAATGCTTCTGTGTCTCTTCAGGTAATTTTCTCACACATTTCAGCAGAAATCTGTAAAGTGAAAGCGGAGTTCGAGGGCTCTGTTGCATCGCTTTCGACTGAACCATCAGCTGCAGGTTTCAAACGAACCTTACATGAAGTAGTAAACCTTGAGCCTTGCAACCTCCCCTCTGTTAACGCAGATCGCGAGCAGTGGACGACCTTTATACTAAGATTTGCTATCAAAACAATGGCTCTTAATTCAGCTTCCTCTGGTGAAAATGGCGAAATAGTGGTAGTTACAGGTGCAGCTGGATTTTTGGGAATTAAGATAGTTGAGCTATTGAATACGCGTGGTATGAACATCCAAGAGATCCGAGGTGTTGACATCCGTCCGAGTCAGCCATCGTACTTCCTTCAAAATGCTCAGGGCGGAAGATTGAGGTACAGGCAAGGAGACATTTGCAATTATGAACAGGTAGGCTAATCTGAGAAAAAAAAAGAATAATGAAATAATGCGCTCCTCCAGGACTTAGTTATGATCGATCAAAAACATGGCTTGTGGGTACGTCGGAACAGGCAAGCGCTCAATTTGATTACATGTCCCGGAAGGAGGCTTGTCTGCTTCGAAGATCTTGAAATTAACCAATAACAAACATTTTTTCGTTAGTTGAGGTAATTGGGTGTTATTTTGAGACAAAAAACCGCAGAAAATATCTAAATTACTTCTCACTGCCTGTTTGCAATGTGTTGAAATTGGAAGGTTCAGAATTTATACACTGAATTACTCATAGGTGTTAAGGAAACGGACAGGGGTTGATGTCCAGCTTCGAAAATGACATTTGTTGTTGTATGATATCTGTATACTCAGCTCTAGTTGGTATTTATTCCACAAATGTCTGAAAATGTATGGGTTACTGTTTGTAGTTAACTAAATATTTCAGTTAGACTTCATGAGATCATAACTTTCTCTGAAAGAGTTGGTGTTTGAGACCCATGTTAAAGTTTCCATGACCTTTCTCAGAATGTGCAAGTGATACTTTCTGGAACTCAGTTAGGTCATACAATTAGTAAGTCAGACAGTCATTCATTCATTCATTCATTATTCAGTCATTGGGTTGGTCAGTCAATTAGTCAGTTACTCAGTTGGTCAGTGACCTCAGCCACTCAGTCAGTCAGTCAGTGGGTTTGTCTGTCAATAATGTCATTCAGTCAGTGACTGATCAGTCAATTAGTCAGTTAGTCTGTCAGTCAATCGGTTGGTCAGTTTTTCAGTTAGTCAGTCAGTCAATCAATCAATAAGCCAGTCAAACAGTCAGTCAGTCAGTGTGTTGGTCAGTGTGTCAGGAAGTCTTTCAGCCAGTCAATTAGTCAGCCAATCAGTTAGTTCTTCAGGCAGTTAGTCAGTGTGTTTGTCAGTCTGTCAGTCAATCAGTGAATCAGTCAGTCAGTTTTTCTGTCAGTCAATCCTTTAGTTAATCAGTCAGTTGGTCAGTCAGTCTAATACCAGTTGTAAGATCACATGATTTGGACAAATTGATCAGAATGAAAGGATTGTGTAATCATTATGGGAAAAGAATACACTATGTGCCTTATAAATTTCTTTCCTCTCTTTGAAGGTCAAGGATGTTTTCACACAAGCAACTGTTGTTATCCATACAGCTGCAATAGTAGACATCAGTCACCCATCAGAGATGAAAATGCACGATGTTAATGTGAGAGGAACAGAAAACATAATCCAGGCCTGTTTGGAATGCAATGTGGGTAGGATAGTGTACACAAGCACTGCAGACGTTGCTCTTGGATGGTTGGATAACAACAATATAAATGAAGAAACACCCCTTCCTGGTGAAAAAGTCTCAGATTATCTTTTCAGTCAGTATGCATTTACCAAGATGAAGGCTGAGAAGAAAGTCTTACGGGCTAATGGCAGTCTGACAGCAAATGGTACCCATCTGGTTACGTGCTCATTAAGATCACTTGTGATGTATGGGGAAGGAGACACAGCGTTCCTTCCAAATGTAATTGATTCTGCCAAAAAGCAGCTTGGTTATTTGCCCAGGATGGGTGATGGTAAAGCCAAATTTAACTCATGCTATGTGGGTAATTCTGCCTGGGCTCATGTCCTTGCAGTTGATGTTTTGAGGAAAAACCCAAAGGAAATTGCTGGAAAAGCTTTTTTTATTGGCGACAACACTCCAGAAAGTAACTTTTTTGACTTTGTGGAACCTTACTTAGCAGCTACTGGATGTGATTTGCTTAATGTGTCGATTCCATTTGTTGTTATTTTTTATATTGCTTTCATTTTGGAGTGTATTGTATGGGTATTAAGTCCAATTTGTAACCTCTCTTTAGCCATTACCAGGTCCTCTGTGGTCACTGTGTGTAAGGGTGTGACAGTAAGTTGGAGAGTTGCCAAAAAACAACTCAGTTATGAACCAATTTTTTCATATGAACAATCTAAGAATAACACCTTAAGATATCTCATAGAAAAGTATGTTACTTAAAGTTGGCTAAACATTAATTTTTTTTTAAGCATTTTTCCTGTAGAAGAGAAGGAAATTTTTACAAATTCATTCTTATTGTTGAGCAACATATAACCTAATGTCATCATATGATCTTTCCACCCCCCTGTAGTTTGCTTTTGTTTAAAAGCACTGTGAAAGAAATGCCCAGTATGAGTGCCTATGCATGGGTAGGAGCAGGACAGGAAAGAGCTTCATGACCTAGCACATGGCCTCACAAGATGTAGAGGCTACTCAGAAAATTACATGAAGTAAAAAAATTTGGTGTTTTTTATGTTATGAGATATTGTTTCAGATAAATGGAGTTCCCTTTGATAATTTTGCCTACTGTCAGCATGATAGGCCCCTTTAGAACCAGTACCAAATGGTTCTTTTGGAAATGGCTCCACACTTAAGAGAGCAAGTCTCTAAAATATTTTTAAAACTCATGTGGTTGATACAGACTATAGGTACACTTGTTGATTCAGGGCAAGTGACCAAGGGAGGTGCCTATTTAAAGAGCATTGACAAATGAATATTGCTAAAATAAATCAGCAACAAGTGAGAAACTAAAAATTTTCAAACACAGCCAAATACACCTTAACAGAGATTTACCCATAGGAAGGGAAAACCTTCCTTATACAGGAAAGCTGTCTTTCGTTCAATTTTTCATCAAAAGAACTTTTCAAAAACTCACTCCAGTTTTGCATTTTATTTCTTACCAAGACAAAGCACAACTGATGAAACACTTTAAATCCAAGGTTTTCTGCTTCTCTCCCTTCCACAACCAATGTTTTCTTCTACATTTGCTTTTCTAGGAATGCAAACAGAGCTTCCTGTCACCCTTTTCATTCTTTGTTTTTTTTTTAATGAAGTCTCATGCATGTATTAGACATAGGCATGCTATGCATGCTAGAGTTTTTTTTTTTTGTTGAATGGGTAAGTTGAGGTGGGACAGTTTGTGTCTGATGTTCTCACTTTTGTTTAAAAAAGAGCATGACTTTCAAGAGAACGAAAATATTGCATTACGTTTTCTTGACAAGAAAGAGTAAAAAAAACTGTCCAATTTGTCTGAAATAAACTCACTGGCAGGTATTTTGTGGTCTTTTGTCTCTGCTGTTTCAATACTTTTGAGCAAAAATAAATTGCGTTGTTGCCACGCTTATCGTATTCTCCTTCGCAGCCAAGGTTTGGTATTATATTGTCACACAAGGCCCTTGTTCCCTCCTTGGACTAGAGAGCGCATTACGTGGCGAGACCAAATAACAGTTGCGAAGGAACCACGCTTACTGCCGATCGTTTGTCTGAGACGGAATAAAAATTATACACTTACAGTTTCCTTTAAAATGTCATTCCACGTAATTTTACTTGGGAAAGCAAACTGAAACTCTTAAATTAAATCTCCAGTAGACTCTAACCAAAGATATATTGCGATCTCCATTCTTCAAATAGGTGAAGATGTATTCAACAAAGGGAAAAAGATCATTTTTCAAAGGGGGGCCCCTTGGGTTGTTGCCTATCTGAACTCTGCCCCCTGTTTGTGGAATACATGATAACCTGCAGGTTGTTTACAAGAAATCAAAAAGAAAAATAACTAAAAAATTTCCTCACCCCTACGGAAGTCAAAAAGTTAGATCACCAGCCACAAGTACTAATTAAAGTGCTGTAAGTATGACCACGCTTGTCACTTACACTTCAAGCAGTTTACACAACTGTCCGTAGAGTTTGGAAACCCACAATCATAATTCAAGAATACACAAGCAAGAACCAAACAATGAAGATCTGTAAATTAATGAGCCTTTTATAGCTGTACCGTGATGTAGACTAAACACTGTTATTTCAACACAGTCTAAAAATTTAAGCGTTAGGAGTCCATAAGTTTACAGCCCACATATATAAAAGAACTCTCCTACGAAGATTACATTAATCAGTTACATTAAGTTCAACTTGAGTTTGCCTTTTGATACCGGTCACTTTTCCAACACGCAAACTGTCTGACAACTAACTTGCCCATAACATCCTTCATAACCACTTGATAATGATCTCATCTTCTTAAAATCATGACAGGTCTCGAGTCAACGAGTTAGGCATAAACTTAAGGATTTGACAGAGAATGTTGGCAAAAAAACTGATATGTGGGCGAGTGGGCTCGTTGTGTTGGCGAGTTTGATTTCGTTGAAGTTACAGGGTTACATTTTATTCACAACATGGCCATAAGCTGATGGAGCTGGGTGGGTCCTTCAAATGCATCTTCCAACATTTATCTTCCCTCATCCATCCTAATCTTGACTAACACAGAAGTCACGTTGATTTACGATACAACAAGCAACAACTACATCTAGTGTTGAGTCAATGAGTTATTTTCTATCCATTCCTTAATTCACACGTTTCCGGCCTTACAGCAAATTTGTCCCCAAATGCGCTCTCGTATGGAGCAGTTATTCAATGCATGTCTGTCCGTGAGTTGAGTTGGTCAGTGACGTTTAAGCCAATGTTGAAGTATCATCTCTCTTTACATTCTGTGTCATGAATCTCAAACGAATCTGCAAGGACTGGCGAAGCTGAGGAATGATCTTGAGTACTTCATCTTTGATAATATCTCCTATAAACATGTACTTTATGTGGTATCTTAGATATATAGTTAAAGAACTTAAACTAATAAATGTTCTCTACATTTTGGAGATCTGACGGGATTTTCAAGTCATTTTTGAAGAAATTGTAACACTTTTAAGTCAGAGTATTAGAGCGATCTTAACGAAAGGAACGACAGTGTTACCTTAAATAACCTGATATTTATAGCGAATAAAGGGGGTAAGTTTCTAAAGAAACTGTGGTGCTGCGTCGGTGGGAGAGTTTAGTAGGTAATTTAGTGTTAACAACTGAGTTGAAAACGTACATTGGCCACAGTAAAGAATAAAAAAGCTGACATTTCGAACGTTAGCCCTAACGCTCGAAACGCAAGCTTTTTATCCTTTACGGTGGCCAATTTACGTTTTCAACTCAGTTGTTAACACTAAATTACCTGATATTTACAGCGAATTGCTGTATCTAACAATATAATTCTTAAAAATAAACTTCCGTTACAGATAAACCTTTTCTTCTATTAACGCATGCAAAACATTTGAAAAAAAAAGGCAGATGATGTAAAATAATGTAAATTGGCCACAATAAAGTTTCTTGAGCTGACGTTTCGAGCGTTAGCCCTTCATCAGAGCGAATTGTTCACTCTGACGGAAAAACAATGACCTTGTTACACCCCCCACCGACGAAGCACCCCATTTTCTTTAGAAACTTCCCCACTCAATTCATTTGAAGAGGTTTTACGAATTTATTTGACAGTAATTCTTAATCGAGATGAGAGCATTTTACGACAGATTCATCCATAATATTCCTTTACAGCAGGATACAAGAAGTCACAAATTGTGTCAACGTGGTGAATATGCTGAACTTCTCTGTTAATTTTTTCCAGCAGATGATACAGCTCCACAACAACCTGTCAAATTAAAATGAAAATAAAGAGAGTCAAAATGCACCAGTTTAAATAGATGAGCTATTCGCTCACGTACACGGTTGGAGCAACTATCAACTATACAAAACCGCACAAAGTTCACTTTCCATGCCACCTTCTCATCCAATCACCACTTGGCATCTAGCCTGCGAGCAGACCGTTGTTATTAGCCCTTCGGCAAGAGCGTTTCATGCTCACTAAAACCTTGGCAAGTACCTGGAAAGAGGTCTGGAATCAGGTCTAGCACTGATAATGAGTACCAGACCTCTGACAAACCTCTTCTCGACTTGGGTCAAATCTGCGGGCGGAAAAAACGTGCGTCCTGCAGCGCCTGCTCACAGGCTACTTGGAATCTCGCATTTTCTTGCCCTTAAAAGTTGGTCACGTGTTTTAACTTCCAGCTCTGATTGGCTTGTGATGGTTTCCTTCGTTCTCACCAGCCCTTATAATTATTTTGCTTCTTTTTTCACGACAGAGGGTTATAATTAGTTCTATTTGCCTTCGCTAAAATCGTTAGTCGAGATTTGTCTTAACATGGACACTAAAATATCGGGTCACCGAAAGTATTTTTTCAGTTTTTTTTGGGACAAAATCAGCTGTTTTGAAGCTGACTTTACAAAAGCTGTTAAAAGGAAATGGTAGATGACGAGAAAACACAAGCGACACATGGGAGACTGGGAACCGCTCAGCGAATATCGCAGCGACTGGTCACTGCGGAAAGCTACTTCGCGTGATCTGCTTCCAAAACAAGTTTACATTCATGTTACGGATCGAAATCGAAGCGACTTAATTCTGCTGCAGAGACAAAGATTTTCACTAAATTCTTAATGTCAAACGAGGCAAACGTAGTAACTCGTCGCTCAGAGTGTTCCGCCTTACAAGATACCTCTTGTAGACATCTGAGTCTTTCTTGGGAAAAACGTTGAAGGAATGGTCCAACCAGATGACACACGTAAAGAAACTGAGCCTCATTTGTGACCAGCGGAGATACGCGGTCACGAAGAAACCTATGAAGAACAAAAGGCACGAGTTAGAAAAAAAAGGGAAGGCTGAATAGTTGAAACTAAGGTCTATGAAGGTAACACAGTGCACCTACGCTTAAGGGTCCTTCAATATTTAAAACCACACTTTGTACACGGCCGGTAAGATTGAGATTTTAAACAAACCGTTCGTCAGGAGGCCAATCAAAACTACGATTAAAAAAAAGAGAGATAAAACAAAGGCAAACAAAAAGTGCCAAATTTTAACATCGCATTAAATTGTGATATGATTAAGTGTCTGAAGACATTCGTAATGCTCAGGGTTCAGTCACGTTTTCCAGGGCTTGAGACAAGGTACATGCATGCATTTTTATTTCGCATCGGTTAGTTTGGTATTTTTTTTAAACTTTGTTTACTCTTAGTTAGGGGTTTCATTAAAGCCAGTTACCGGCGGTCCACTGTCGCCTATAAGACCTCTTACCGCTATCTGTTCAGCCTGCGAGCAGCACTCGTGTTTGGGTTTCGTCTTACAGCTCATTTCCGGGCATTGCCGCTTACACTATTGGTAGTCGCTTACGCAAAAAGTTATTGAAACCCCTGTTTTAGAGCATAGTTTGTTTCGGGTTCTATGACACTTAACTGAAGTGTGTTTTTGGTTACATATAAGTAACTGTCTTGAAAGCTTTGGTCAAAATGACTTGAAGTCATGCTTTGTAACTAAAAAAAGCATTCCTGTTGGACAATACCTTATTATAATCATAGAAGGAAGTCGAAATACAAGTACACTACGCAGTGAAAGTTTTACAGTGACAAAAAATATAATACATTTGGGCGCAAACAATTCAGCTGTACGTACTGTGGAAGCTGGCTCAGTTGACCGATACTTGTATGGTGCCAGACCGCATGCGCGACTGCCAAGACATAGTCAGCGGCGGTCTCTGAATGCATGGCGACATTGGTAGAGAACTCTAAGAATGAGTAGGGGAATGGAGCGGCTCTCCCACGGTCCTCGAGAACGATAGGAGTTGTCGATACTTCCTTGGCAGAGAGCTCTCTTCTGAGAGCCATACAGATTTTATCATACACTACACTCCAGTAAGGCTCCTAATGATTACATGAGAGATAAAAACAAAGATAACGGAAGGTAGTCCAAAGCGATAGTCTTATTAGATTAACACTTTGTAATTCTTCTTTGGCTCAGAGGCCGAGTTAGACGAGATAAATCGAAGTACCGTTCGTATTCCTTTGTAAAGCATTGATAAAAAAATAAAGCCTTTTCGAACCTTCAACTGTAGATGCAACGAAGTGCAAGAGAGAAGCAACTATTGGATCTGTATCATTAGTTGACGTTACAACCAGGTGACCAGGAGTATTGCCACAACCACGTGACCGGAAGGAAACGCTACTCTATCGCAGGTACCTCTTTCCTGCGCAATTCATAAATTTTCCCCGAAAGTTTCCTGGCACCTATTTAAACTTCTGAGTTGTTAGCAGTTTTGCGTAAATAAAGTGTCCTACCCAAAAAAACGTAACACACCCCGCCATAACTTCTGAGAGGAAGTAACATTCTCAACGTACCGGAAGTGCGGACAAAACTAATCCGACAGCATTGATCCACTCCATAATATTTGCTCGAATGTCACTATCGTGTGTCACATAGCTTCCTTTAAAGATGACGTCAAACAACGCTTCACCAACTTCCGGTCCCTTAACAGGTAACGCCATCAGTTCCACCCAAGTTACGTGAAGTGCATGCGCAACAGGATTGGGAAATTCGTTGAAACGCCAATCACAAGCTGGAAATGGCGGCGGGGTTTTACCAGCAATGGCTTTCCAGTTGTTAAGTTCAATATCGTCTGTTTTAAAGTAACTCACTGGGTATAGAGATAAATAATGTCGGGTACAAGTCTCACCTTTATTTAGTTTGTCAACTGAGTGGACAATGAAAATTGGCCAGAGAGTTTATGAAGCTGACATTTCGAGGTAAAAATTACGTAGGAAGAGCCACGAGTGGAGGTCGCAATGTTGTAGATCTTTAGATTTCCCTTTCCTCTTCTTCTTCGACAATGTTCAATATTAACAAATGCAACTTATGAAAGGGCTACCGCTCGACTGCGAAACTTCAGCCTTAAAAACTCTTTCCAATGACCAATTCACCAAATCACATTATCAGCTAAGTTGATAAAACCAAATTATCTTGTTACAACCCTTGTCACCTTTAAGTCTCACCCTTTTTTATTATGAAATGAAGTCAAAAGGCCAGTTGTTTCTGAACAAAAAGGATACTATCCACAAGTCTGCCAATCAAAGAACAATAGTAGGCGAGATCTGGGGTCCAGGAGTCTTGGCCGGTAGGTTTAGACAGGAACTCCAAATAACCTCTAGACAGACACCTGATGATACACAACACTGTTTACTTCTTTGCCAACCTAACCCTGACCCTACGCAATTATCTCCTTTCATAAGTTTTTCCTTCTCTCGTCGCTTGATTTATATTGACTCAATCTCTAAACATATAAAATAATATGCAATTACGCAAATATAAAATTTCTAACGTGGCCTCACGAACCAGAAAATCAGAGAACCAGAGAAGATCCAGAAGGAAATTTTCATGTTCGCACCTAATTGAAGAATGGTTTCTCTATTTTCCTTTATCGTGATGTCGCTTTGTATTATGTGAGTCCGGATTCTGGACGAAGTGTCCGCTACAGCGAGAGAAATGTCGCGCTAGAGGGCATAAAAGTGTCCGCATTTCCGTAATAGCGAGAGCCCGTAAGCGGGAGTTTATTTCAGTCATTTCTTTATGCGTTTCGCCGGAGGACTGGCTCTTGTACTCATCAAAATGTCAAACCACTTCAGATTATTACTACTCTGCGGCTAAGTGTGTTGGCAAAAAGTTACAGACAAAGGCGCAATACTCACCAGCCTTCCGGATGGACATCTTTTTGAGCACCTGTCAAATATGAATGGAAAAAAATTTTAATATCTCTATAATTTTACCGTCATGGACAGCCATGTCGTAGAGAGCCACAGGTAAAGGTTGCTAGGTACCATATCCTTTTTCGATCGACTGAAGGATCGAAATTAACTTTCCCTCTTTCCCGTTCTTCTTCGACAATGTTCGACATATTTCCTACCGTATTTCTCCCACAACTTGAGCGTGTCTTTAAATCAAATCAATATCGATGTTGGATATTCATTTTCAGCCTGTTCCAGGCGTTCAGTTAATGAAACAGAGCGAAATAATGAATGACAGAAAGCAGCAGAGGAGTCAAAAAGCGAGGGGGTTTGGGTCGGAATATTTCTCGCACTCAAATAAATGTATGAATGGTACATAGACGCGCTCTTCTCAGATCACAACCTCGTTCAGGATCTCTCTTCCTCCCGCCATCAGTGATATAAAAAGTGCGGGAAAACGCGTGTGACCAAGTTATGATTACATTGGTTTTACACTGATGTAATTGGTTGAGAAGGTGCCACATATTCCTGAGCCAGTTACAAAGTTAGTGGAGCAAAACAAAGCAATTCCATGTCCGTGATTTACAAAGCGCCCTCTTTTCACCAGCCAGACTGCACATCATTCTGAGGGCCTACAGAGACTTAATTTGACCTTACCTTCATCCTCAGGGTGTTAGCTACAGAGGCTATAACTTAAACGAGTAGACAAAGAGAAAACTCACTAGTAATCGCCCCGACAAGCTTCTTCTTCAAAGACGCTTTGTCTCGAAGGCAGTGCTCGTAATAGTGTAGTGTGTTGTACAGGTAGGTCACAGGGCGATCTGATGAAAAAAGAAAAGAAAAGAAATATTGAGGGTTCAACCAATTGTTTAAATCTTGATTCCCAACGACTTAAATCTCCCGCAAACTTAGGTAGATTTCTACTTCTCTGAGGGTCAATCACCTTCTAGTTTTACCCTTAACATTCCAGACTCTTTCCACTTCAATCTCTTTTGCTTTCCCTTCATGGGTCCGACTCTACTACCCACTGTTTTTGATTACTTAGAGCAAACCATCAACTACAAAACTTTTCACGATAATCGACCCAAATGAAGAAAATTAGAAGTCAAAATAACTCACTGAGTAACTACACTCAACTGTAAATGTACACTAGTTTCTTGGCCACAACAACCTTGTTTACGAGCCCAGATAAACCAGTTAAGTGTTCATTAGAGGAGAAGACAGTTAAAAACTAAAGCAAGTAAAAACTTTCAGCTTTGCAAAGTACAATTCAATTTTGCTATAGACGAACTTGTCTGGTGACATTGTTCAGTAAAGGGCGTATTTCGACTGGGTGTTATAAAACCAAAACAATTGCAATTAAGTGATTAATCAGAACAAGAAAAATTTCGTAAGGGACAAGAGATAACTCACAGTAAAAAAAAGAAAACGACGGGAAGCGAGGCTAAATTAGGCTTCCTGATTATCTTGATTTTCTTAAGTTGCCGAGTTTCAGCCGCAAACGGTAGTTCAGGTGCACTGATGAGATACTTCAACCGCTTCAACGTAAACCAGTTTAAGAGGCTGATCCCGACCAAATACGACCTAAGATACCAACTTTACTCTCTTTGCTCTTTTTGATAAGAATTTATCGGTTGATGTGCATGTGTCAACGGCGGCTTGCTGTTCAATTAGTAAGAAAACTAATTTTCCATTATGAGCTAATAAACAAAAAGTTACTTCAACAAACCATGGAATTTGTAAAGGCAGCCTAGGTGATCGAGAAGACTTTCCAATGACTTGTGTACTGGTGCAAGTTCCAAAAAACGTTGAATAACAATGTCAAAAACCTAAAACCAGAAGGCAGTTGAAATAATAAACAAATCTACACAGTCAAATGTCATTTGATTGTTTCGTTAGTATCTCAAGCATCTTTAATTTTCACTGTCGTTTTATTGCTTCGTTAATATCTCGCGCACTCGAAGGTTTCTCTGTCATTTGATTATTTCGTAAATGTCTCGCGCACTCGAAAGTTTCTCTGTCATTTAATTTTTTCTGTAATATCTCGCGCACTGGAAGGTTTCTCTGTCGTTTGATTGTTACGTTAGTATCTCGCGCATTCGAGGGTTTCTCTGTTATTTGATTGTTTTGTAAATATCTCGCACACTCGAAAATTTCTCTGTAATTTTTCTTTAACATCTTGCGCACTCGAAGGTTTCTCTGTCATTTGATTGTTACGTTAGTATCTCACGCACTTGAAGTTTTCACTGTCATTTGATTGTTACGTTAGTATCTCACGCACTTGTAGTTTTCCCTGTCATTTGATTGTTACGTTAGTATCTCGCGCACTTGTAGTCTGTCATTTGATTGTTACGTTAGTATCTCACGCACTTGAAGTTTTCACTGTCATTTGATTGTTACGTTAGTATCTCACGCACTTGTATTTTTCTCTGTCATTTGATTGTTACGTTAGTATCTCGCGCACTTGTAGTTTTCACTGTCATTTGATTGTTACGTTAGTATCTCCCGTACTGGTAGTTTTCAGTCATTTGATTGTTACGTTAGTATCTCACGCACTTGTAGTTTTCACTGTCATTTGATTGTTACGTTACGAGAACTTTTAAGAAACGTTTGTGATTAAGCCTTTACTTTTAAGTTAGTGACTCGCGCTGTTGTAGTCTTCTCTGTCTTTTGACTGTTGGGTTAGTATGTCGCCCACTTGTCGAAAGGTGAGTTTTATGGTCGAAAAAATTGGATCGATAAAAACAATTAACAAAACTCGTTTGGTAACTCTGGTGTAATATGCCAAAGCAAGGGCCTATTTAGTCACGATATCTCTGAGTTAAAGGAAATCAAGAAATATTTGTTTGGTACACCTTCCACAATGGGGAGAACAAAATAAACAAAGGATGGACATATTGCACTTAAAAAAGGTCGAAATCTTTGGCTACATCTTTCAAGATACGCCAACCGCTTTTCTACACCAATATGACAATATATTAGGCCTCAAATTTAGTTATCAACCTAATGATGACTCAAAACTTACCGGCAAAAACCTAAGACACACGTTACCAAAGTAGATAGGCAAATATTGCACTGTTGGTACTGAGGTCCCTGCGGATTCCAACAAACCTTCGAAATAGAACCTCTCAGGGTAGGTCTGTGATGTAAAAGTTAGACGAGATGAGAAGAATTCAAAAGAAGAAAACACACATCCTCCACATAATTGGCGAGGACAATAAACTCATTTGACGGGTGTTAATTCTAAATTTGACGGTTTGTTTGCATTTTTTTTCTGGTTTGAATGTTTTCTGTAACACGAAGCTGTACCACATGATTTATGAGCGCTTAATATAACCCCTTAAACTGCCAGGAGTGATAAACATGTATCTTCTCCCTGTAATATCGATACATTACCCAGCAAGCAGCTATTGAGAATACTCAAACTTATCAGGTAGAAGTTGTTATCTTGATTAAACACCAAATTCTGGTAACTCATTTACAAGGAAATGTGTGACAGCTGAACGGGAGAAGTAACAATCGGATCTCGGGAGTTAAGGAGTTAATTTAACATCTCATCAGCAAACTTATTTCGTCAATAACCTTCACGACAGTTCTATACAAGGAAAATTAATACGTCAAGTAAAGATATTTTTTTCCTTGGTAATTTAGTATTATCAACTAAGTCGAGAACGTAAATTGGCCACCGGAAAGAGTTTCAAAGCTGACATTTCAAGCGTTAGCCCTTTGTCATTTGCTCTGATGAAGGGCAAACACTCGAAACGTCAGCTTTAAAACTCTTTATGGTGGCCAATTTACGTTATCAACCCAGTTGATAATACTTAATTACCTTGTTATACTCTCCCACCGACGCAGCACCACTATTTGTTAGGAAACTTACCCCCTTTAAATGTTTTTCTATCCCGATAAGTCACAAATAGGCAAATTCAGAAATACAAGACTTTGTTAGGAAAATAGCTTTGTTATTTTTCAGATTAAATATCTCGTATTTACCGCGAAAACGAGGTTAGTTATATGTTTTGTATATCTGTGGTTTAAATGGATGTGGAATATTTCAATTTAAACAAACTTTTGAATTTACAGGGCCGTACAGTGAAAATTGACCCATAATGGCACACGAACTGACTGAGAGATAAAATAAAACGAACTACTGCTGGCATTGTAAGAGGGTTTCAATGGTGTTCTCTGTTAGCCGTAATACGGCCAAAAAATTTGGCTGATTGGCGTTAAAATTGACACATTTTAACTGTAAACTATCTTTTTTTGATCATAAAGGAAGGAAGGAAGGTAATCGTTAAAAATGGCCAAAAATTAAATGTTAGCCGTAAAAGCCATCACCCCATTGAGACCGCCTTGTAATAGATTACATGCGGCCAACTAGTTGACAACTTGCCGTGTGATAGTTCATGTGTTTCTGATGCCATTCATTTTGTTGCCAGTGGTGAGGAGAGTTCTAAATGAAGAAAGGAATTTCACAATTATTATGAGCTTCGGAAGAACAAAAACAAAAGGCAAACAGAAATGCAATAAATATATAATTTAGCTATTACCAGTCTTAGGACCTTTTATAAATATGGCGTTGAAATTCACGGTCTTCTTCGTAGCCTTCCAGAAAGAAAGGTCGCCTAAAATACTTAAAGAACTAGCGGGGAGTGGGGATGCGCACTAGTAGGGGCCTGGGTTTGATTCCCGGACCCGGCGTGACATGTGGGTTTAGTTTGTTGTTGGTTCTCGTCCTTGCTCCGAGGGTTTTTCTCCGGGTTCTCCAGTTTTCCACCCTCTGCAAAAACCCACATTCCAAATTCAAATTCCAAACCTGGAAACGGTGGACAAGAAAAACTATCTTGTGGAATATCCACTGCTAAATTTTCATTATTATTAATATTCCCATTCCCTCTCTTTCATTCGCCAGCCAACTACACACTTACATCTCGTATGAACGAATTCACACGGTTTCTAAAGTCTTGAGGCTTCAACAATAACAACTGAATGATAAAGAAGCAGACTTGGGCTTCGTTTCCTTCATGACTTCGCAAAGCCTAATAAGAAAATAATCGAGAGTTACTTTTCATGAAAGTAGAAATAAAAAGGATTTACGAAGGCAGATCTACCCCGTTAAACACAGCGGTCAAAAGTCTGCGCATGTGCTAACGTTGTCATGACCAGGTGGCGCGCTCCCATGACAAAGTTTTCTCACACGAGTTCCAAACAACCACACAAGCCAGTAAGTCATGGTGTTTTAGAAGCGTACAACTTTTTCGGTAAAACTCAAAACAGAATGGTAAATCACCAACATACCCGTAACTGGAAAAGCTTCGAAAAGTCTTGAGTTTTCCTCTCCCCTTCGATTGTTTCCTTTTCACGGATTTCTATCCTCAGTTTTCTTTCGCTTATTTTGCAAGACAGTGGTTTTTTCCTATGTTTTCCTTTGAAATTTTGCGAGGAAATCGGCGCGCGGGAAGTGAATCCCCTTGAGCATGCCCGACCTTTCAGGGACCTCTGTGTTACCTTGTATCTCCCTCTAACTTGAAACGTTTCGAAACTGGACCAATTTTCTCAGCACGTATCTTTGAAAGCTATGCATCAAATATGCGTATTATAAAATACAATTTACATTTCGGTTCCTCAATGGCCGTGAGATTTAGATGGCTATTCGTTTCTTTTGAATTCTACCACAACTCGAAACAATTCTGAAAATATTTGCTTCAAAACGAAAAAAAACAAAAACCTCAAATGACTAAGCACTAAAGACTAAACCAACCAGACAGAGGACCAGCCTGTCCAAAGTAACAACGTTGTACTTCCATATTAGGTCATTCAGGTGTACAATGCACTGAAGATGAGAAACAAGTCAATTTTCACAAATTAGCGTTAAATTATCCTGAAAATGGGTTTCCATTTATGAAAAAAGAAATACACACACACAAACAAAAGGCTGTGCAGAAATGTACCATCTTAGTTTAACCAAACCTAGATAGATATTGAAAATCTCAGCAAGAAGTATCTCGAAATATCAGTACCTATGAATCAACCGTGAAGAGCACCAAACCATGTCACCATGGACTTAAACGGCCAAGCCTACCAAGAGTGTCATAGAGCTCAGTGGCAGAGAATTCGAAGTACTAATCGCAAGGGCGTAGATTTAACTACCATTGGGAGCACTCGAAGTTCTTTTTTCCGAGTATGCCTGAACCATTCACTGACTAACAACATCTTTCATTTAAAATCACCACACTCAAATTTACCATTCTCATTTATATCAACATTAAAAAAAAAACCAACTTACTAACAATTATATCTCTTATGGCGAAAAACAGCCATCAGACATAAAGTGCCTTCTCTGACCTTGTTAATGTGTTTTCCTGCCGCGGATGTCGAAAACTCGTACACCAAATAATCGGCAAATACACGCACATGCGCGGAAAGAGCTCGTGCTCCCAGGCGCTCCAACACTCTGTATGAATGAGATGATAAAGTTATTGAATGCTAGAGTAGGCACTCAGGACTGTGATGCAATCACTTAAACAAATGCACAGAAATAAGAGAAGACCATTCAATTTTTACAGTAATTATAAAAAGAATCATGAACTGATGAGCAATCCAAGTTTAAAAACACAAAAACATGGTTTTGATCCCTGCGTTGAATCACTGCCCTGATACAGAACAGTAAACTTACTTGTGACAAACCGGGCTTAGGCGGTTTGAATCTAATAACATCTTCCACAAAATGCTGCAAAGTAGGAAAACCTATCGTCAAGGTTTGCTAGGCTTATAGTTCATGTACAATACATAAATTTGCCAAAGTCTTGAGTAATCATAAAGAACACATCAACTTTGTTGGAAGGCCTAGAAATTTTGGACTCATTGCCTTGTTTTGTGGAGCATGAGCTGTCAGCAGAGCTGAATACGAAAATCGGAAATTCTTTTTTATTAGCAAAGCTAAACATTGCTCTAAGCTGAACAGTTTGCAGCAGCTCCTGTGCTGAATATATCTTTAAAAATTCAAACTTAACAAAAGATTCCATGTTGCCGTGAGTCCGTTCAGAAACAGATCACAGATAATGTCAAAATGTGGTAAGAACAAAAACAAAGCACACTAGGTGCAGCCGAGTGTGTCACTAAATGGTTTTCTTACCACATTTTGATATCATCTGTGATCTGTTTCTGAACAGTCTCACAGATACATGGATTCCATTTGTTTTATATGATACAAAAGAAAAATGTTGTCAATGTTGACGTCATCTAGGCGTCTGTCCTCCAATAGATCACAGGTAAAAACCAAACATTCGGTATTATTCAGCTTATCATTTAAAATTTCTTAGAGCTCGGTCATGGTGATGCTTACCAAATGAAAACATTTGTTGAAGATGGATCCGCAAAATGATTCAAGATTTCATTTTCTGAAGACTTTGCTGAAAGAAGAATATAAAATTCAAATTTAGGCTTTAGCCACAATATTTGAATAGGTTTATTGTCATTTCCTGACCCCCACTAAGATTGTGGTAATACAAATGAAATTGGCTCCTTGCATTGTGCATAACTATGCTGGGATTTCGTTAAAAGCCGGTTACTGTCGGTCCACCGCCGCAGGTAACACCTCTTACCGCCGTCTGTTTAGCTTGCGAGTAGGCTCTCGTGAGGTTTTGCCTCTCATGGCACAGCCGCCTTCTTCACCAACAGCAGCTGCTTATGGAAATGGTTATTGAGACCCTGACTATGTCATGTAGGAAAGAATTATTTAGACTTAGAACTTACTCTTCCATCTTCTATACTCGTCTTCGACTCTTTGTCTAAGCTCTTGTTTGGTTTCATGAGGGCAAGGGTTTTGTGCGTAGAATTGTTGAAGAGGCTGAGGAAAGCACGCCAGAGTGTGACTGGCCCAGCTAGTCAGAGTGAAAAATGTAAAAAAATTAAAAACAATCCAACCCAAAGCTTTTAGGTTAACTAACGACCTCAAAACATAGTAATTTCCAATACAGTGTCGAAAGTAATCCGGCATTGCTATGGTTTCGCTTTACTTCACTCTGTGATTGGTTCAGAAAATTCGCGCCACTCTCTCGACCAAGATGGAAAACAAAAACCAACCACTAGTTGGTCGCGCGCGTTTTCCCGTGCTTTAAGCAGTTTGGTCAGTTGATTAACCTTGAGTTCTTGCTGGCTCTTAAAGGTATTTTCCTTTCTTCTGATTGGCCCTCAGGCTTGCGATGACAACTTTGGTTTTAGTTTTATACACTTACCTATGTGGAGTATTCGCAATCAGCGATCTAAGGATTCCTTCGTACCAGTTAGAAGATGATTCAGCAGCTTCAAAGAAAGATTATATTGCGTTTAAGGTATTGTAGAAAAGTGGAGAACAGAACGGAACTTTTAATGACAGAGGTAATCATTCATCAGCACGCAAACAAACAAAGGAAAAAAATTACAAACCGAGTGTATGTAAGTTGTGTGTGTCAATCATATTTAAAGAGGCTAGCAGCAAGCTCGAGTGAAACAGAGAACCTGTCACCAATCCTCGCCCAACACATAGAGGGCACTTTACACCAAAGGCCAACGACTAAATCACTACACAGCGGCGGAATAAAGGAAAGCTGTGAACTAAATTACTACTGACAATACAACTACTTACAAGTAATATGCATGGCACGTGCTATGGTAAGTACAAGAGCCCTGTTTAGTTCCTCGGATTCACCCGACAACAGCTAGGAGAAAAAAATACTGAATGATTAAAGGCATCGTGTCATATTGCATTGAAAATGTTGCCAAAAATAGTCGTTCTTATCAAGGATTTGCTGCGTTTGATCGGTGCTGTACAGAAGTTATCCTATGAAGTAAAGGTTTGACTACCGTCGTTCTATAAATCATCATTTTTCTGACGGTACCAAATTTAAGTGGGAGAAATTTGAAAGCGCTACTCTGCACTGAACGAGACAAATAGTATACCAAAAGCAATTTTTAAAAAGTTCATCAAACCAGAAAATTTTGAAGACGACGGTTTTCCGCTATAGTATGGACAAAAATCATATTGGAAACAACGTTTTTTGAAACGCTAGAGTTATTGCTCTTTCTATTTTTTCCGGCGGGCCTAAGGTCCTAGTTTGCGCATGACCAGGACCAGGGATGTAGTCAAGTGTGTCTATCAGCGGTTATTGTTCAGGAGCCCTTTTCCAAATTTATCTGGAATTGGCTGGCGCTGGATAAATAGACATCACATGCACAACATGTTCACTAATTACCCAGAAAGATGATTTCATTCAACTTTTGAGTGTATGTTAAAAATTCGCTACCCAGTTGAATTAGGCCAGGTACTACAAGAAGAGCAAACGGAAAGGAGATTTGACTTCAAGTATACAGGCTGAATTTAATTGAAAGTTTTATGTACATGTAGCTTCATCATCTCATTCCAGCACTATACATATAAACTGCAATTGCATTTTACCTGTTTAGGCTCAGGGTTGAAACGCGACAGTTGTGGCTGTACTTCAGAGCTTCCCAATCCAGTGATGAGTCTAAGAGCTGTACTTTCAACACTGTAAAATGCACAGGGATTATAAAAGATGTCTACTTTAAAGGAGAGGTGTACCCCAGAACCCAGCCAGTAATTTTGGGCGAAGTGAAATTTGTGGCTCAAACACGAGGTAAAATTAGGTTAAGTCTGCACTCAAGCCTATCGGCCCATCCAACCGGTGTTTGTCCCAGTTTCCATAGCATGAAGCGACTACGAGTATTACTACTCCCTCCTGGATGGGATGCCATTCCATCGCAAGGTTACCCTCCCCTTCCAGCATTTCATCAGGCTTCCCTGACAATTCACTAGTACCTACTCATACTCTCTGCTGGAGAAAGGCACTGCGAGAGAGAAGTTTTTTTTTTTTTGTTGACCCACAGGCCTCGAACCCAGACCTCTCGAGCCAGAGTTCGGGGCGCACTAACCATTTGGGCAAGTGCCTCCCACAAACGCGAAAAAGAAAAGTAAAACAACATCGGTTGAAGCAGAATTACCACAAATGAAGTTGATTCTGGTTCGTGTGAGGCACTACAGCCAGTGAGTGTAGATGGGAAAGCAAAGTAACTCTGTAGTGGGGCTGGATATGATGCAACCGGTAACTAAACATTTCCAGTAATGTGTGGAGAATTCCCCATGCGTGGCTCTTGAACACGTTGGGAAGCAACGAGCCTGTTGGTGGTCAGAAAAAAAAAACACTTTCATAGTAAATTTTCACATGTTCATTTTTTTCTCAAACTGACTTTTTAACCCCATAATAAAAGAATTTCAATCAAATCAAAACCAACGCTCTATCGCCAACTAAAAGACTGTTGACTGTTGAGCCTACGAGCACGCTCTGTGTTTGCGTTTCTTCAACGGCCCCATCTCCGGGGCACACCATCGGCAGCTGCTTATTAAAGCTCTGATAGAGTACCGTTTGATTTCCGTAGTTTCGCATTTCTCTCAATGTTTTTACATAATAAAACTATACTGGAGACAATAACAACTTCTCTTCAATTTTTTTTCCTTGGTATCAGTGCTCGAATGCTACCTATTGCAATCTTTTCAGCCTCAGAAAAAATGCTGGACCATTCACAGCCAAGCACAATGTAAATAGACCAATTACCCATTCACACAAAAGCTTAAACATGCTTTAAAGCACCTTTGCTAGACAAGGTTGAAAATTGTTTTCTTCATAGAAGCTGCTTAAAACGATGTTTGTACACTTTAAATCTAGCACATTTAAAATACAATTTCGTGACTACTTGGAACGTATGGAAAATTCAGTTTTCCAGTTCTCCGTTTCTGATTTTCTATCAGCTAAAACCGGTCTAACTAAACACGTTTTACTGGTGTGAATAAGGTACAAGAGTAACTAGTGCACTAACTTATGAAGCCCTTGATTCCGAGAGACTCAATTTCCATGTAGACAAGCAGACGGCTGTACGTTTCCACCAGTGCTGGGGCCAGGGCAAGTGTAACTTGTGAGTTACCAAGCTTGATGATACGATTAACAATACTGTGAATAAAACTAATTGGAAAAATGTTCTTAGATGGTTTAAGGGTTGTGGGCGTACTGATGTCCATTCAGAATCTGTTTTCTAGGAAAATCATGAAGTATGGCGAAGAAAACCATTGAAATCCTGGACAAATTTTTGATTGAAGCCTTTGCTAAGAATGAATCTTTGAACATAAAAATCAGAAATCAAACGTTTGTTAATGGGTTAAAGAAAGGGAAGACAGATTACATGGCAGAAACATTCGAGTTTCAGGGCCTAATACAATAATTCCTCTTAAAAGAAAGTAATATTATACTGGATAGCAATTTATCCGTTGGTTGGCTTTATCCAACCTTTTAACAATTCAGCCCTGTATTGTAACTTACTTATGTATTAATAAATATGGTGAACTAGATTAGAGAATAAATGAGTACAGTAGCGGAGAATTCTAAGCAACGACAGAGCTGAAGCAGTTGCGTGCCCATGATAATAATATAAAAAATGAGGAAGGGTATGCAATGGCCACACACAATCATTGCTTGAACCTGACTCAAGCTATTATTGTATTAGCCTACAATTAGATATTTGGAGCTCTTTACCTCATTTTTGCATGGACTGTGAGTGAATCCAAAAGACTCATTGGACAAGGAACTGTTGGTGCTGCAGCCAGTGTGTTTGAAGGGCCTGGAAGCTGTGTGGAACTTTTGTTGTTTCCATAACACATCTCAACCAACATAGCCATTGGAACACTGAAATACTCTGGGTTGGTACTGTCTGTTGGAAAACAGTAAAAAGAGAAGTCTATTTGGGGAAACTTGTTTCGGTATTCTGTCTAGTGTTTCCTAGTCTGTAATGAAGGTACTCTCTGCTGCTACAGGAGTCAAAGGTAAATGATCTTTTAGACACTTTGAACGCCAGAAGTGAAGAGAACACTCTCTAATTCCTTACTTGAATTATAAAAATTTGTAAAAAGTGGAAAACAGAATTTATCACCCAATCTTAACTTGAAGTTGGACCATTTATCATATGATGTGGAAGGGCTAACAATAAATCTACCAGCATACATGTATTTGAACAATGAAAATGTCAGAAAAATCTTTCCATCTCTGAAGTAACATGACCCTTCCTCTCCTCCAGTTGATAAATCTGTTGTTTCATAAATTGTTATCAGTAGTTTCGTTGGTAATACTCTGAGCACTTTTCTATTAAGTCTAAAACAAAAGCTGTGTTCCTATTTTAGAAAGGCACCTGCCACCTCAACCACACATCAGAGCAACAATGGTGACAGACAGGTCACAGGTCTTGTTTTTGGTCATGTTGTGAACATGGCCAAAAACTATTGACAGCAAAAGTTTAAAAATATTATTTTGGCATGAGCTTAGACATGTGTATCTGTCAATTACCTTTAAAACTTTCCCTCATTTTTGCTTTGACTAAAATATTTTCTAAGTGACTATTTGGCTAACTATGTACATTTTTGTCACTTAATAGCCGCTCATACACTTACAAGCATTGCACAGAAGAGGAATCTTGTAATTATTCAAGGAAAATGAACTGGCTCCCCCTGATCTGTTCTGTATGAATCTAAAAGAAGAAAGCAAAATAACAGTTGTTCTATCTGTTGCTCTTATGGGAATACCTGTATAAATTGTATTTTTTTTTAAATTGTACAACTTTCAACTGTTACTTTCAATTGTTTAAGAAAACATGTGGTGACAATGGTGTCTGGATATGAAATTAGTAGACCAGTCACTCATCCACCACAGCTACTACCAGTTTCTATAGCATGCAGTAACTAGGAGTGATACAGCAGCTAAACTCTCCCAGTAAAATGCTTATCTTCTCTCATTAATCTCCATCATTCACCAGGTTTCCTTAACCTTTAAACTCTCAGAAGTAATTCTCAAGTAACATCTCCCCATAACATCCATACATTATCCAGCAAACAGGTACTGAGAACACTCAAACTTATCAGGTAGAACTTGTTATCTTATATATGTTATAATCTAACACCAAATTCTTGTCACTACTTTATAAGGAAATGTGAAACAACCAGAGGGAAGAATTAACATTCAGATCTTGGCAGTTAAATAGTTAAGAGGAACTGATAGAGGAAATCAGTACAGTGACCCATCCAGCAAGTTACCCACTTGGCCACCTCCCCTCCTAAATCAAGATACTTTGGAACTCTATAGTAATTTTTGTGATACATTAACTAAGCTAACACAGGTTTCAATAATTTTGTCCACTATTATAAAATAAAGATTCAGGACAACTTACTCAATTTGGTCCTTAAGGATGTGAGGAACAGGTGGTCTCCAAGTTACATCCTCAGATTGGGCCTAAAAACAAAGGAAATCATCACATCTTTACCAATAAAAAACAAGTGACTTTAACTCGATACTCCAGGGAAATGGTCCTATGGACATTCCTTTGACAACTTGGAATGAGTGACAAGAAATAAGCTGAAAGACCAGACTTTTCCAATTTCATGGTTATCAAGAAGACTGATACAAACTCAAACTCAATTTAATTCTTCCACCTTCAGGATCTTGCTGGCAATTCACCTTACTGTCTGTTATACAATGCTCATGATGCTAGTTCAGAGAATTTGGTATTGGATCAACTAATTAACAATCCCCTGACTGATATTTTCTTAGTTCTCATCTCTTATCTGCTTAATATTGTATTGATACTGTAAGGAGAAATTCTATCTTGGTCACTCATTGGTGTAAAAGGGTTAACATCACATGACAGTTTGCTGTTTCCAGAAAAGCACATAGTTAAACTGAAGGTGATTTTTCCACCCTCTTGGAACTTCTGATGTCTTAGCATTGTATGTATAATTTTTTTCTTGAACATTGTATCATTTAAATTAATGCTAATAAAAACCTTCTTTGATAAGTGAATCCATATACAGGCCATAGCTAAGGAGTGTACTGAATCAGCAGAAGTTATATCTGGTATTGACAGTGGCTGAAAAAAGAGTATCACATTAATAATTTAGGTATGCAAAAAGAAGATTTTTAATTAAAGATTAAACCTCTAACTTACCAGAACTATTCTGAAGTAAGTTTTCTCCACACAGACTTAAATACAAACTTTACTCAAATTGAGCATAACTCATCCAATTTTTGGCTGATGTATTTGCTTACTACCTTAATTTATGGTTGTGCATTCCTGCATTCCTTTTTTTTCAACTTCACCCTTGATATTACATATGTATTTTCTTTGCACTGGGGAACACAAACTTCAAAAACTGAAATCCAAACAGGTAACCCTAAGCTTCAAACCGACATCTTTTAATCTTTGCAAACAAATGAATCTTATACTGACATTTTAGTTAATGATGAACTAGCTTAGCTTTACAGGCACATAAAACTAAATTTTTTGTTGTCTATAAGATGCATTGCTCTGAAGCCTTTCATGCAAAGATTTCGTTGCACTTGGGAATTAACTGGACATGAATAACATTATTTTCAGAGAAAGAAATGAAAGGTGTAGTGGTATCAGTATCTACCAAGGACTATAATTCCACTTAGGACAAGTATTTAATGTAACATCATAAAATATGACAAGCACTTAAAATTAGCTTAAGTTTCCTGTTTTGGTTGCCATGGTTAGTAGAGAGAAAATTTGGTGACTAATTTTGCACCAAAGTCGCAGATTTGGCAACCCGTGTTCAGAAGTCATGTGGGGAACAGTAATATTTTCATTTACTAGTGCTTATGAGCTGAAGTAAAAGGTGATTTTTGGGGCTGCTGCCTGAAATTTTACATCAGGTGACCATGATTTCAGGTTGCCAACTTATGATTTTGAAATTAGCTGAACCTTGACAGCTGTCATTTTCAAGGGACCTGAAGTTAAAGAGAATGATCTTGGTAATGTTACATAAGTGCACGTCTTGTATTTTACCAACCTGCTTTTCTGGGTAAAGTAAATCATACAATTTCATCACAGGCCGGAAATCACTGAGCTGCAAGTGACAGACCAAAAAAATAATAGATATTGATTTGAATGTACAATAGAATCAAAATTTTCAATTCATAACTGTTTGAATTGAACGTATCTAATCAAAAGGCATAACTATGTAAAGTCTATAAATATTCCAGTTACAACTTACAACACCCTTTAATCAATATTCTCCTCCCTTAAATTCATTTCACAACATTAATACTCATGGTCAACATACAGTCAGGCCGATCTATTACCATAATGAACGCATTCTTTAAGATACGACACTGCAGAATATATAGCTGTAGGTAAATATGTCAGTATTGTCAGCAACTAGACAATATCATGAAGGTTGTAATTACATGCATTTACAATACATCAGCAGTAAACTTACAGGATTTTTCTGAATACTTCCAGAGATAAACTGTAACAGAACCCACATTAAGTGGTCCCTTCCTCTCTTCAGGTTTCTACCACTTAGCTGTTAATGCAAAATTGATAGCTTAAGATTAAGACGATTACAATTTCAGGAAAAATTATCTCAGCAGTATTGATCCTGGCAGAATATTCTCACTGTTCCTTTAACCCTTGACACCCTAACATCAGCATACATATTCTCCATACTGTTCTTTATACATTTCCTATGGCACTGACAGGGAGAATGAAGGTAAAAATCAAGAGTTTTTCATGTTTGTGATCCTTTTCTCAATTCTCATGAGCCTACTGTCTGATTCAGCAGTAATACCTAGATGAGAAGATAGATGTGAGTCTCTCAAAGGGGTTAAAGGATTAACAATCTTTCACTAGTCAAACTCTTTATTTCACTTCTCGCTACATTTACTTGGACCAAGAGTGTGTCCAAAGTTTATTTAAAACTCTGACTAGTTACATATGATCAGTGCTGATCAGTCCTTGACCAGGAGAAAAAGTAAGGAAAAAGAATGGTTTGCATCAACACTTCCCAAAGATGACTCAAATCATTCTTTGTGCACCTTGCTTGTGTCTGTCATGGTAATTCAGTTGGTAACTTTTGGTAACCAGTTAGAGAACCATACTCAAAAAAGCTAAAATTTTCCTAGAATTGAAATTTAAAAATGGGGAACAGACATCCTTTTTACACTGACTTCATTCAATCATTCCCTTGTTTCCTTGGGGAAGTTCACCCATGTGAAAACAAGATAAAAATAAGACATTATTTGCTTCTTTTTTTTTCATGATTTAGGAAAAAGATCTCCGTGTCATTTGTGTATCATTCACTAAATTTTTGCTCCCTGGTCCATACTTCAGGCCTCCTATGAGAACCTTGAGCTCATTGCATAGTGTACCTTGGTGTAGAGCGATAATACCATGTGTGGGAAGCTGGCAAACTGGAAGAGCACAAAGAAAATAAGATGGCTTGACACATGATGCCAGAGCAATTGACATCCTGTTTCACTCATGCTGGCCTCATCATCCTCTGATCTTTCCATTGCTACAACTATCAGGTCAACCAACAGTTCTTCTAATGCTGGACATCTTTGTTTTTGCTGAAAAGGACCAAATCACCTCTCAATAATTGAACTCAAAACAAACTGCTTTAATTAATTCTTTAACTTCTCCAAATGATTAATATGCAACTTGTCATTGTGAATCCAATATGTTATGCTCAAAACAGGTTATGAGAACAGACATGGTCATCAGCAAGCTGATGTTATCTTGATATATCACTAAAATTCTCACTAGTAATTTGTAAAGAAGGGTAGAGCAGTCAGTTGGGAGAATAACTTAGCGGATTTTGGGAGTTAAAGGGTAAAAAAACTTCTCTCCACTGCCTTAATCTCTTTATTCTGTTAGTAATACATGACTTGTTAGATTTAAAGCTTCATTCCAGTTAATTAGAAACAATCTTTAAAATAACTGACCTGTTTATTGAGTCCTAGCATGGTACAGATGACATCACGAGAATATGGCTGTGCTATGACATACTGCAACAGTTTTGTCTGAGGTTCCAACAAATCCTGAAAATTGAAGTATTTGAAGTAGAAAGAAAATCTTAACAAATTTATTGGTCACACAATAATTATTACAATAGAGAAATCCAAACAGAGTTTTACTTCTGTTTAAGTTTATCAAACAGGGCAACAAAGAAATCTTTGTTTCTCATGTAAATTGAAACATTTAGAAATAAAACTCATTATTCTTGCCTTCAATAAGCAGACGCCCTGCAATTATCAAATTTGCTGAGAACCTTTTTGTTTGAATTTTGAATTAAGGAACATCAACCTGACTAGGAATTCATATGGCACCCCAGTAGATCAGCTCCACTTGTTTAGATTATCATACATGTGATATACATGTACAGTGATCTTAATCAGCACTTCTGACATTCTTTACGTACCTTTTCATATGGCAGAAGTCCCTTTAATGGAAAACTGAGAGTGTTAGGATCTAGTTTCCAAACACTAAGAGAAGAACCAGGATGACCAATCACAGGAAGAAGAGATGGGCGGCCTGTGTTAAGTAAATAAATAAACCAAGATCATACAATAATTATTAAATTAATACTAAAAAAAATGATGATCATGATCACTTCACATTGACATGTGATATGTTGTTTACCAAATAACTGACTGAGCTACAATTAACAGGGCCTCTGTTTTTTGAAAAGGCTTTTCAGCTTGTTTCTGGACAACACTATAATCCACCTATCACAAAAAAATTTGCAGTAGCAAAGTGCAGCCACCCACAGAGAATATAAGATGAGACTAGATAGGACCAAGACTCAATTTTTTTGTAGACTGACAAGAAATAGTCATGATCAGTTTCTTCATGCTGATTTGTAGATGTTATTCTCCTTACAGCCATATTGGACATACTGCACAGAGCTGCAGACATAATAATTATCTGCTTTAGTTCTACTTTCTTTCCTTTCCCTTCATTCTTGTAGCATCAGTTTTGTACCAGTTAACCTTTAAAGTGTCACAAGCGACCAAGAGAGAACTTCTCGTAACAATGTCAAATGAATACAATCTCAAGCAGACAAGTAATGAGAATAGAGAAAATATCAATCAGGGGATATTGTTAGTTGATCCAATATTAAATTCTTTAAACTTGCATCAAAAGAATTGTATACCAGGTACGTAGTAAGGAGATCTGTAGTTTACAAATGAGATCTTGGGAGTTAAAGAGATTGAGAGTGAAGTCACAGTATAGAGAACAAATTTATCTTAGTCCAATTAATTTTTGATCTTGAGTTACTACATGTACATGTCTACAGAATTAGCTTGAAGGACTTTCACTAGCACTTACCTATGACAGACACTGTCCGTGCAAGTGGTCTGAATGTCTCAGCAAAATCTGAAAGGAGCTTTGCAATAGCCTGCCAAAAAAAAGCTTAACTCTATCAAAAATTTCCCTTCTTGATTGTTTATAATTATTATCATGGTACCTGAAGTGAGTGGAGTGCAATTTGGTCTGAAAGCATATGCATGATTTTAAAATTGAACAAAGGCACAACATGAGTTTGATATGAAATCACAAGACTTAGTATGGTTTTAGACCAAAATTGTACTCCACTCATTTTAACTGTTTAAGTTAAACTTAGTAATTACCACTTTCAATTATAACATCTATTTTGAAATTGCATATTAATTCAGTTGCTCAAATACAACTTTTTTCAGTCTGTAAAAATATTTTATTGATCCAGTATTGAGCTGGTTTGTAAAAAGTTGCAAAAGTTGTCTTTCATTTTCCTGCAATTTGATTGGTTCCTTTAAACAAGCCTTGAAATTTGATTAGAAGTTGTGTTTCTGTGAAGTTGTCTCATTAGCTTGGAAAAAGATGCCATTTAGGCATAAAATGGTGCAATTCGTCAATAAATCACTCTAATGAGAGCCAATCAGACCGCAAGGATTGCCAGTGATTCCAAAATGGATGTAATATTTGATATAACTACTGTCAAAATTGCTTTGAATCTCAATTTGCTTTGCTGTTTTCTTAGCATCCATGAAACTGAGTTTCTCTACAATCATCAACTCAACAATTTCATTTTGTTCATTAATTTTTTATTCATGCATTCCTTAATTTTGGATGTAGAAAGGGGAATTGTGCAAGACCAATACCAGAACCAGTCACATTCAATTCTCTTAAATCAGTGTTGGAAACATACCCAGTGAGGCTTCACTTTACCCTCCGGAAAGTTTTTGTAGATCTAAAAATGTAAATAAAAAAATCATTTAATTATTACAATAATATTGTAATCACTCAATGCCAACATTACACAAAGCTTGGCTTAGATACCAAATGTGTACCATGTAGCACAATTGGTGTGAAGATCATCAAAATCCTTTTAACTAAAGTTAGATCAATGGTCACATGGCACCCTTCTAACTGCACATTGTTGTCAGTATCAACCTGTCCTAGAGCCTTATTAGAACTACATAAGCCATCAGCCTTATTTCCTAGAAAGAAAAAATTTATTTTGTTTTTAAATTAAAGAGGGCAGGGTTATCCTTTCAGTAAGATCTCAGTTTTTGCAGCTAACATCATGCAGACTCAGCGCTTCTCTAACTACTAATCCTAGCCATATGCAAGGCTGTAAAATGCATTATGCAATAATGCATTTTACAGCTGTGTACTTAGTTGCCAAGCCTTTGATTTAGAGTGAGGTCAAAGGTGACAAGCTGGCCGAGGTGGTCTGCTTGAGAGGGGATTGACTGGTCATTGTCAAGAAATTATTTTGACAGTTGGGATATACTTTGTTAGGAGGTTAAAACAAGAAAATGGGGAAGTTTAACTCCAATAATTACATGTTGTGGCTTAAAATGATGCATACAGCAAAATCATGTAAGCCTAGTTTGTTTTGTAGCTTCTTTCCTTGTGATCGCTGAAAAGCTATTTTGCACAAAAAATATACAAATCCCACTACTTTGAAGTCATTCTGATCTGAAGTTTTCTGAAAACTACAACCAAGTTTTCTGAAAGTGACATCCAAAAATATCCCTACAAGGATTCTTGGATGTCTGAAAAATAGCCAAACTGACCAATTTCCATAGACTAACTTCAGCAGTTAAACTTGTTACTTACGTGGAAAGATGTATCTTACCTCATTAATGACAAAATAGGCAGGCAGAAGACAAGTATTCCTATCTAAAATATAACGGACAACCTGCAAATTTTAAACAAGAAAAGTTGAGTGCATCACTCACCTCTAGAAAGTGCTTTTAAAGCTACTTAATAAAATATTTATCATTTATTGGGTGAACAAGTTATACAAGTAGTTTCATTAATTACCTTCGCCTTACCTTACTTTGATGTTTACTTTGAGGTCATAGAGCCTTTATATTGTACAGGAACATACCTTAACACAAGCTTGTATTCGGTCTGTAAATGCAGGATCAGCAGTGTTTGGAATGGTACGGAATAGGTGAAACACCAAACTTAGAATGTCACGACAGCTCTTTAACATGAAAACCAAAGTAAACCTCTTAGTATTAGTCTTAGACTTAACTCAGTGAGGGTAACTCTGGATAGTAATTACCCACTTATGTCCAGAAATGTATGCAGTGATGAAAATGGCAGATTTGATAAAATATTTGATAAACTCATGGTCCACAGAATAAAAGGAAGTCAAAGCAATCTTATAAACATGCGCAATAGTTGATACTGATGAAAAAAATTCATAAAGAATATAAAGGTATGAACATCTAAGAACATGCAACAAATGACAGAAATAGTCCCATTAACATGTTTTTATTTAACAATGATTTAAAATTGATCTAAAATTAACTTATATGAATGATTGAGTGATTCTTGAAAAATCAAATCCAGCTTAGTGAGCAAGTTATACTCACCTTATAATCGACCCCTCCTACAATTTTCAAAAGAAGCTGGAATGTTTTACACCACATGAGTTCTTTCTGAAAACTGAGGTGAGGTGTCTTGAGGATAGCTTCACACATTGATCTACAGATCAATAGTGATAAGTATAAATAAAAGAAAAAAAATTCAATGCCCCCAGTGCAAATACCAACACCCAGCTCACCAAATTGCAAGAGCCCATCTCCAAATTACCTTTACCCTCACTCCCAGAGATCAGGTCTTGTAGTTCATTTTTTCCTAGGAAAATAAACCAACTTATAAAGGGGGTAGGTTTTTAAAGAAACTGTGGTGCTGCATCTGTGGGAGAGTATAACAGGGTAATTTAGTTTTGCCAACTGAGTTGATAACATAAATTGGCTAACATAAAGAATTCAAAAGCTGACATTTCAAGTGTTTGTGCTTCATCAGAGCAAATAACAAAGGGCTAATGCTCGAAGCGTCAGCTTTTAAACTCTTCACGGTGGCCAATTTATGCTATCAACTCAGTTGACAATACTAAATAAACCCAAATAAACTAACTTCACCAGCAAACCAAATCCATTTCCATGTGGATTGTTGTGCACTGAGCCTAATTACTTTGATAAAGAGATCACATTTACTTAGAAATCTGTTATTATCAGCTTGTGTTTACAAAGATTGCTTGAACCTACTATTAGGGAACATAGACTTGCAGTAAATAATCACATAAACCCCTGAATTATGTCTGGGAGAGGAAATGCAATAGCAGGTAAAACATTTAATGGGAGATTCAATCAAATGCATTAATTTGGTGCTGTCAATAAAACAAGCTTTCAAGGAAATGTGAAGAGTCTAGAGGGGTTAGTTATAAATCAGATCTGTATAGCTAACCCTTTCACTCCCAAGATCTTGTTAGTAATTCTCCTTACTGTCTGCGACACAGTTCTTATGATGTTAGTTTGGGGAATTTGGTATTGGATCAACTAATGATACCTTTCTTTATTCTTATCACTTGTCTGCTATGACATTGTATTAATTGATATTGTAAGGAGAAATTCTGTCTTGGTCATCCATGGGAGTTAAAAGGTTAAAGAGTTGGGGCAGAGCACTGTATAAAGATCAACACATCTACAACAACCAAACCATTTCTAACTGGCTATGTTGCACAACACAAAAATTAAGCAGTTGAGAAACTGCTTCTTACTCATTAGAATGTGAAAAGAATGATTTTGGTTTGGATACCTGGCAGGAACTAGTGAACCTTCCACTAAACTTCCCAGTAAACCAAAAGCAAGGTCAATTCTTCTTGGGTTGTTTTCATTGTAGATGAATGAAACAAAGTCAAGGAGAAGTTGTTCCCTTGCATCCTAGAATAAAAAAAAAACAGAGTTGGAAAAAGAAGCAAAAAAAGTGTAAATGTCAAGTAACCTGAAATAACTTAATCAAAATTACGAGGCTGAGTCATAAGGTCATGCCAAGAAATGTGGGCTCTACTTTTGCACACATTTAATATTTAACATTTGAAATGTTAATACTTTACAACAGTAGTGAGACATAGGGTCTAATGGTCAGTGTAATGGACTCCACGTCGAGAAGTCCAAGTATGAGAACTGGCCAGGTCATTGTGCTATGTTCTTAGGCAAAACACTTTCCTCTCACAGTGCCTCTCTCTCCCAGGAGTCTAAATGTGTGCTGGCAAATTTTTTGCAAAGCCTGATTAAATGCTAGGGAAGGGAGGGGGGGGGTAACCTTGTAATAAACTAGCACCCCATCCCCAAGGGGGAGTAGTAATACTACTAGTCACTTCATAAAACAAGGAAATTGGGATAAGCTCCAGCTGAGGGAGGGAGAAGCAGTAGGCTTGAGAACAGACTCGACATTTTTCACTATAATGTAGAAATTGTCACTCAGTAGTTTGATATGTAAGAGTAAATCATTTACCACAGGAACACCAGCCCAGAAAGGTTTAAAAACACCTTGGAAAGTCTCTCTGATATCTAGATCTTCATCCTCTTCATTGTGGACAAGCATTCTTTGGGAAAAAAAAATGAAACGAATTCAAAGCAATTCTCTACATGCAAGAAGTCAGTAGAGCTGAGAATAACGTATTATAAATATTTACATTCGTGGCTATATTACAATAAAATAATTCATACCCACAAAATGCAGTTTCCATTGCCTCAATTCCCTAAAGATGTAAATGACAATTAAACAAAAATAACTACAATGACTAGCACTAAAAATTTTAGAATCACATTATTATTATGATCTTTATAATTATAAAACAACCATTAAATGCTGAAGAATATTTTTTGAGTCTTGCTTTCAGAGTATCTGATTGCAGAATTCAAGAACTTAAGGTAATGGAGAACTAACAAATAATAATAAGTTTAATACTTATCACACACGAATGTCAAAAAATTCCAAATAAACATAAAGTGCTTGAAAATTCCAACAGGCAGGAGGCAGACTAGTTTACTATTTACACAGCGCAGCCAAGAAGTTGAACTCAAGGCAACCAAGAACAAATTCAGTGGATGGCAGGGAGGAGGACTTGAACCTGGGACCACCAGATTACAAGTCCTGTGCCCAAACCACTCAGCCAAACTTATCAGGTTGAAGTCATCCTGATATAACACCAAATCTCATAACTGATTCACCAAAAAATGTGTACCAACTAGAAGTGAGAATTGTCAATCAGATCTTGAGAGTTAAAGAGTTATTGACATTCAGCTGTGCAAATTGGATCTACATAAACACACACAACTGTAGTTCACAGCTGTTTTTGTTTAGGAAGTACCCTAAAGTGAAAGTGTATGCTCTAGATTTCATATCCTTTGAACACTTTAACGTTATTAAAGTTCGGCCAGCAAACTGCACTACGTTTCGGTTTGATTCCTTCACTGTTTTAGCCACAATTTGAAATTTAGATCAGGAATTTCCATTTAAAAAAATATTTTCACTTTCTAAAATGTAAAAGTAAAATTTCCGCACAGTCCCAAACTACATTATCCATTCAGTTCTCGGATAGAGAAAATGATGACAAAAACAATAGATTGCCTTTGGGAAAACAGATTTGTTTCGCAATAGTATAGGACTGTGCGGAAATTTGACCGCTTTTGCTCGTGCGGAAGTAATCAAGTAGCGTCTGAGCTATCTTGGATGAATACAGATCTAACTGTGTATCGCGAAAGGGGTAAAATTCACTTAGACGTGATAAAGATTTTTACCAGTACATCCTCTAATATATGAAGAAGTTTAGCTTTGTGATTCTCCATGGTCTTGTATATGTTTGAATGTTTCCACTTCACTCTTTCATCCCGCCATGTTTAAAAATAATATGGTGACCAGAGTCACGCGGTTTGACCGAGACACTTCATGAGGCGTACTTGAGTATTATTCTGGTCAGACTACAACAACATGGCGACTGGAAAAAAACGTGGGTAAGTGGTGAGCTTGTCTTGTATCAGTTTACCAAACATTGTGAGCCTTAATGTGAAGTAACGAGGCATTTGATGATTTTGCAGATTAAAACTTCACTCAATAATTGAAAAGCTTTCTGAACAGTGCGAAAGAAAGAGTCCTGCGCGCGTAAGTACAGTAGTACCATACTTTTTGCCATTTATATTGTTACTAAACTTAAGGCCAGCTTATTCTATCACCCAACGCAAGCAGAACAACTGTGGATGAAGCAGAGAAATGTCTTAAATTCGGGAGTCTTTGTTTTCAGTAGAAAGCGTCTTCCCGAGCAGTGTGCTCAACGTGGAAATGTTACATTTACCTAGAACCAAATTTCTTATTGCGAGACGATTTTAGCTTGAGCTCGTGGGAACGCCTCCAAAATTATTCAGAAATAATACCAAGGACTTTTGTGCTGTGGTTTAGGTTTGCTCTTTTTGCTAGATACTGGCTTAAAATTTCCAATTATCTATCTTCTCTTGTATTAAGTTCATAAACTTCGTTTAACCTTAGGGAAAATGAAACTGAAATTTGTGTACAGAGTCTAGGAAGTGTTGAAACTGAAATTTCTAAAGTGACATTTTGAGGGGATCTTGAGAACTAAACTGTTACTCTTCGAGCTGGGGTCCATGTCTAAACAATTTTTCTTTAAATGGGTAGTATTTTTAAGCATAAGCTTGGGTTATTAGTCTTTTTTTTAGAAGAATTATTATTTTTCAATATTTTAAAGATCTTAAATGGTGATTTGACTTGTTGCTTTTAAACCAAACTTACGGAATCTTCTTGGGAAGATATATATTTTCAGATGAACTGCATTTCCTAATAAATCATTTGTATATACAACAATCATTACCCATACCAAGGTGTACTTTATGGGTGATACAAATTGAAATGGTTTCTTTACATGGATGAAAATGTTGTGGAAAATTGTGTTCCTTTCAGTTTCCATTGTCTTCCCCAATTTCCATCTGTCTTGGCTATCTGCTGACTTTCACATTCTTAACTGTTTTCATTTAATCTTAAGACAAAACAGTTTGCAGGCAAAGTATCTTACATGTCACTTTGGTTGTGAAAACTAGAAAGAAAGATGCTTGATAAAAAAAGGGAAATTTTTGTTGGTGGATTAAAACATTATGCATTTCTGTTTCCATAAAAAGTTTGCTCTAATCTTGAGAAGAGGCTTGTTTGTGTTGAACTGATTTGGCCTTGTGACATGTGACCTTACCAGCCTTGTCTTTATGGTTGGGGGTTTGTTTCTTTGCTGGTCTGGGTTTAAAATGGTCAACAAAAAACTTCCACTTCCTCAAACAATAAACTACTCTGTCAATTAATAATTTATTCATTGATCTCTTGCCAATTTTTAGGATGAAGAAAATGATGATGTCCACTTGAATTCAAAAGTTTTAAGTATAAAAAGGTAAAGAGCATTAAAAAGCACTATTCTTTGCAACCAACTGCATTTTTCTCATAGTTAATATCAGACTATCTTGAGCTTATTGAGTAACACTGGCATAGGTTATTCAAGCTGAGCCAGAGGAAGTTATGAAGTTTAAAGGAGCTACACATGCTCATGTAGGTGTGTAAATATGCCTCTTGGTTGGTGTACAATATTTTAATCCACTATTTATAACTGACTGCCATTTGTTGGTTTCCCTGTTATTGTATTGCCATCTACCCAAAGCTTCCAATAGAAAGAGGTACATGTAATGAAAGAGTTAAATGTGAGAGTTTAAAGGAGCTTACGCAGTAGGTGTACTTGAGGTCAACTGTACAGTTACTTCCCATTGGAACCAACCCAGACTGCTAGATAATTTTAAGTTTAGTAATTTTCCTCAGCTGGTTTGCTCTTTTCCACTTTGCTGGGAATGGCACAAAAAATATTCTGGACCATGGTCTATATTGTGAAAAGCCAAAACTTGTTACAAGTACACAATAAGCTTATATCAGATTAAAGGATTGGAAGATTCTGGCCTACTTGGGTACTTGAAAAAAAGAGTGATGTGTTATTTCTTTACCTGAATAGAAAACAAAGAAAGAGAAATGGAGTTAAAAGAGTTTACAAAGAAGAGTTGTACAGATCAGATTCGGAAGATGTATCTTCAGATGAAGATGTTAATGTTACTGGTAGGGTTAGTGACAATGACAGCAACCTTGTTCAGGAATTAGGACTGAAATCAGCTGAAAGCTTAACAACAGGCAGAGTGGCTTCTCATCCAAGAGCAGCGAAAAGAACTACATGGAGAAAACAACAGCTAATTAAGAAATGTCAAATGCCTGAGACAAGATATTTGGATAACAAGGAAAAGAAGAATAAGAAAAAAAGGAATATAGATTCAGAAGTAAATTTATCAAAAGCTCTCAATGGTGGCAGCAGCGAGAAAGACTTGGCTATTGACATAGAGTCATTTGTGTACCACTGCCCAGTAGTAGATGATATAGATCAAGTTCCTGAAACATCTTTGTGTCCTTTCTGCTCTGTGTTGTGTAAGAATAAACAAGAGATCACTCAGCACATCAAAGAATGTCATAATTCTGGTAAGGTTTGTCATCATTTACTCCTAATTGTGGTTGGAAAAAAAATTAATTTATGATATAAAATATTTCATGGTCGATTGTTGTTTTGATAAATTGACATTTCATAGTTATGGAACTGGCCACTAAGAGTTACCATTAATAATTTTTGTTAACTGTGGTTGTAAGTTGATCAGTGTAAGTAGCAGCTGGGTTTTGGGAATTAATTAGGCTAGCAAACTTTAAATGCTTGTACCTCAAGGCAGCTCCTTCTATTTGCTGGCCCTTTTTTCTGATGCTTAAAGAACAAACTTGGGACTTTACAAGAGTCTTGCATAGCCTTGTCTGAAGTTTTAAAAAATGTTATGCTCTGATACTTGACACCCTTTCACTCCCAAGATCTCATTTAATTTAGTACTGAGGAGTTAGATGGTAAAGGGATAGTTATATTATGTAGTAAAAGCTCACTGAGGTTTGGTTCTTCCCCATCAGAATGTGCAGTCGTAGATCACAGTGAAGAAGATGAAGGGTTGTTCTCTTCAGATTCTGGAGAACCTTTGGACAATGATAGTGATGAAGACTTCACACCCAACATGAAAACAGCACCTAAAAGGAAGAATAAGCAAGTTATCAAATCAAAAAAATGTCCAAACAAAAAGGTGAGAAAATTTTTTTTCAGAGACTGCTCAATGTAAGACTTGAAGGCAAGTCTCCTGTCAAGGAAAAAAATTCATTTAAAGAGAGCAGTTTCTATTACTACCTAGGATCAGTAAAGTAAAAATTCAATCAATTACAACACAAGAGATGTTTAACCCTTTCACTCCCAAGATCTCATTTGTAACTCTCCTTACTGTCTGCCATACAGTTCTTGTGATGTTAGTTTGGAGAATTTGGTATTGAACCAACTTGTAATCCCTTAATTGATATTTTTCTTTATTTTCATTACTTGTCTGCTTGATATTGTATTGATATTGTAAGGAGAAATTCTGTCTTGGTCACTCATGGGAGTTAAAGGGTTAAATTGAATCATACAACACAAAAAGGCTTAATGATAGCAACAATGCAACAATTATAGCAATAATACAAGGGGTGTTTATTTGACCAAATTCAAATGCACTTCAAAAATCTAAGGCAAGGGTACTGTTGAGATTTGAGAGCAGCATTTATATTTTGTCTAAATTTCTAGCTAGATAAGTTACTGTTAATAAGGAGAGAAGAAACTGGTTTCTCCTTTTATGATGATGAAGCATTTGAGGGGAGGGTTCTTCTTGAAGGATTCGCAGTGATAAAGAGTTCTTTAAAAAACAAGACTTCATTTTGTGACCACTGGAAAGGTGGCAAAATGAAAATGTTATGTGTTTTTGTTAGTAATAAAAGTTTCAAAAGGGGTGAATGTAACTTGTGCCACTTAAATTAGCCTTTGAAAAGAAAATTGGAGATTAAACAAACATAAATATTATCCACTTACATGTATTACTTGCTGGTTTTCTATGATTTTTATGTAGAAACCCCTTTACACATAAAATTAACTCGGCCTGTAAATCTTAGAAGTGATGATTGGGTAATGTGTTACTTAACTTCTCTCTAAAATATGTATACATTATCTTGCAAACACGTTATGAAAATACTCAAACTTATCAGGAAGAAGTTGTTATCTTGATTCAACACCAATAATCTTGTAACTGTTTAATGAGGAGATGTTTGACAGCCGAGGGGGGGAATTAACAAACAGATCTTGGGAATTGAAGGGCTAATTTGTGTTTACTTTATTTACTTTATTCAGAAATGCTCTGAAGAGTCAGAAGATGAGCTTTGCATAGATGTTAACAGTGTGGTGAACACAGATCCCAGCATCAGTGACATTGATAGCCTTACAACTCACAGTGCTGAGGTTTCAAAACAAGGTTTGCGAACCTCTTGCTTTTGAACTTTACTGTCACTGTTCTTGCAAAACACATGCTTTTCCAACGAATGACAACTTTCACCATAGTCCAGAGATTGTCTATTTTGTGTCCTGTTTGATGGCGTATTGGCAGAAGTATGGTATCAATGTCAGTGTCTGAGCAACTGAAACTTACCCCTTCCCCTAACTCAACATTAACCCTTTCTTGTTGTCAGCTGACTTTTTTTGGCCTAGGGGAGGGGTAGGTGCCCAGCTGACTTTGATCTAAAGTATACACGAGTCTGGTGACGATTTCTGTTTCTTTCCAAATATTTATTTTATCCGTGAAGCTTTATTTGTTCTTTATTTTTATTTGTAGACAGCAAGGAAGACTTGCCAAAATTCCGCTGTGGTTGTCAGGTTTGTGGAATGAGGTTTCACCGATGGTGTGAGTTAAGAGCGCACTTAAATGCAAAGCCAGGTATGTAAGCTACGTAAGAACTACAGTCAAGACTGATCCTTTTCAGTAACATAGATGGAACTAGAGTAACACGATTGTTGTTGGGATCGGTGATAAAACGCGTCTCGATTAAGTGTTAAAACCAAAACTAAACCAATCCCAAGAGCCAATCATAGCAAGGATAATATCACGAGGAGCCAATGAGAACACCTGAAGCGCGGGAAAACGCGAATGACCAAATTTGAATCTGATTGGTTCAGAAAGTGACACGAGTTTCCTGAACCAATCACATAACAAAATGAAGCAAAACCAAAGCGATTCCGGATTACTTCCGATACTCAATTAAAAATTGCTCAAATTACTAATGAAACCAGTTACAGCAATTTTTTTTTAAAAGAACATGTGATATTCTTGTAGTGAATTTCAGGAAGTATTGGAGAACCTACAGCAAAACTGCGTTTCATGACATTTCCATGTTGGCCATCCTTTTCTGAACGTTTAAATTATCCCTTTATCCAATTTCTTGTGACACTGCAGCTTTCTGTCTGTACAGACTGTCGGAAACTCTACCAGTGCGACCAGTGTGAGCAGATTTGTGTTACAACAAGCTTCCTAAAGAAACACAAGAAACTTCACTCTGAAGAGCGACCTCACAAGTGTGAAGTGTGTAAAGCAACTTTCAAAGACAAGGCTTATCTCAAGCGGCATGAAATTAAACATAGTGGCGTCAAGGACTTTAAATGTGACGTTTGTGACAAACGTTTTTCTCACCAGCGTAAGTACGCATTTGTTGCCGCTATCTTAAACCTTTAAACTCCAAAGATCTGATGGTTAATTCTCCCCTATGGCAGTTACATAATTTCCCTTAAAATTAGTTACGAGAATTTGGTGTTGGAACAAGACAACAACTTCTACCTGATATTCTCAGTATGGTGACACTGAATGGATATTGTAGAGAATACTTACATTAATCACCTCTGGGATTTAAAGGGTTAATAATCTCAGTCAGAATTACAGTAACAGACGTGTAGACTTTAGGCCCTCTTTGGGCGTACAAAACTCTCAAAAAGTTTTGGAGGGTTACATGGTGTGTAACCACTTTTTTCTCTGTGGATCTATTTTAGGTACCCTGAAGGAACACAGACGACGACACACTGGCGAAAAACCATACAAGTGTAAATACTGCGACGCAACGTTCTTTAATTCTTCAAGTCTAACGACCCACACTACTAAACACACTGGCATTCTCCCTTACAAATGCCAAGCGTGCGGCAAGCTGTTTGCCAAGTCATATGGACTCAAGATGCATTCTCTTTCACACTCAAACGAAAAGCCATTCGTCTGCGAGGTAATGACTTAGGCTGTTGTTTGCTTTTTATAAGTTGATTGTTATCCTTTATTCTTTTGTAAATATTTTTGTGGAAGAAGTCAAGAAATGCTGCTTAAAAATACTGGTAACATTGCTGAGCTAACGGAGCAGTTCAATTTGATGTCGAAGAACCAAAACCAGTTACAAAACGGTTAGCTACTTAGTGAATCACGTGGGTACTTGTAATTTTTTCTTTTCATTTTTTTCTTCAATCATTCATAACCATTTTTCATTCCGTCTGTCTTCATCTACATTCGGGTTTCTTTCTTGTGTTCAAGTATCTTAGTTGACTGTGCGAAATGGCAGTTTTGTAGGACAAGACAAAAATTTAGCCAACTTAGAAAAACTTAATTAGAGACGTTGAGGAGTATTTGCTGTTGTTAGTTTTGAAAGTTGTGTAGCTCTCCATTTTTTTTCCTTTTTTTTGTTGTTGTCATTTTGAAGATGACGTGAATTCACCAATACTTAAAGAACACCAAAACCAATAACAACTGTTTTATTCTCTGCTTTTATTAATGCACATTCTCATTTTAGGTCTGTGGAAAAGGTTTTAAGCGTCCAGATCACTTTAAGCAACATAAAGTCATTCATTCTGACAAGAAGCCTTTTAAATGTGACACCTGCCAAAAGACATTCAACCAAAGAGTGTGCCTCAGAAAGCACCTTCCTTGTAGAGAGCACGAGAAACAACAGAAAAAGCTGCAAAATTTGCAGGCGAAAGGGAAAAAAACGAAAAAGAAAAATAGAAGAGCCAAAAAGCCTTCCGCAAAGAAGGATGAGAAATTAGATGTTACCGGAGTAACTTCACAGGACACCACTTGTCACACAATTAATGATACAGCCACTGATTCATGCGAGGTTTCAACCGACTTCATGTTGTCGCCCATGGATGCGAGTGAGACCTCCCTTTTGGACGGTTGCTATTCTCCACCGTCATTCGTCCGGCCTGCTTCCAAGTTACTTGATAATGATTATTATCCTAGTCAACATGAAACCCATCAGGATTTTCAGCAGCAAGACAGAGATTTTTCAACACAGCACTTGACGGACCGAGCTCAAACAAGTTTACTCTCAGCGTCGTTCGTTCCAACCATGTTCAGTGTCGAGGAACCTCTGACACTCGATACACTTCCTCCGCTCCCGACCCAGGATACGCATGCGTTATCCGAAAGACCGCTGAGTCATGAAAATGCAACTGACTTAGGTTCAGTATTGCTAAGTAGCGCGATGGGGCCAGAGAACTTGAGTTCCATTGTTGGTGAGACAAACTCGTTGTTTGCTCAAGATTAAATGGATCAAGACCAGTATCTTAGCAACTGCGTACTCTCCCCTCCCCTTACTCAACAACAGTCAACTGATAACAAGGCAAGGTTAAGTTGGGTTAAGGGAGGGGTAGGTGTGCTCAGATACTGACACCATAGGCAGATCACACTATGTGTTCTTGGTTAATAATTGTTGACATGAGACGAACAAAATCTATGTGGGTTGTGAATAAAGATCTGAAAATTGAATATCTAAATTAAATCTCAGTCTGAATATCTCAGTAAAGTTAAATGAAATGTTAATCGACGTATTTGTGATATTTTTTAAGCCTTTAAAGCGTCTGTTTGAAGCGTCGTTTTACAAAATTAATTTCGGCCGAAAGCCGTTAAGAGAGGAAAGAGAGACCCTTTTTCTCAGGTTCTTGAGATATGCAATTTTCAGAGCTTTATTCATAACCCTCAGATTTAGTTTCTCGTGTCAACAATTATTATCCACGAACACCTAGTGTGGTCTTCCTGTGCTGACACTGATCCGATTAAGCTCATCATATTTCATAAATTCTCCCCAGTTAAGGTTACACAAACAGTTTCGTTTTTTGAATCCTATTTAATATAAATGATCTAAAATTAAGGTAACACTAAGGTACCTGTGATATTTAATTATTTAATTAAGTATTTAATTTATTTATTTAAGGGAGACAACTATTGACATTCGCAAATTGCATTCGTTTCAGTTGTAACCAGATGGGTGTGAACACTGTTTTGAAATAAATTACCATTGAGTTTATTTTTCTTAAAGTTAGTGAGCAATGGAATTGCCCTGTTACTTTAAAAACCGGTACTGAGAAATAATCTTTTTGATAAGATATTTTATCAGTTTTTCTTGTAGTGTTAAACCATCTTTTGTTGTTTGATTTGAAGTACTTAAATTATTTTTTAAATTTTCGCCTTCTCCTCCACTCCTCTCTTGCGCAGACGTTCCTCAAATCGTCGTAATGGAAGACCACTATAGCTTATATCAAAAGCAATATGTCACTGTTTTGATTCTTCTCCTGTCGTTTGAGCCGCTTGAATTCGACTCGGATCGGACTACTCGTCTCAGTTGAGGTCAACATATCGAATGTCGATCTGCAAGACACTTAACAAAATATTCCGCAAGTGGCTGAGAAGGAAGGTTGAAATTGTTGTCAAATCCACTCGATTCGACCCGAATCGAACGACATTGTTAAGGTTGAAGTCGACCCATTGTAGCTTATGTCAATTTGCAAGACACAAAAAATATTCCGAAACTTGCCACGATGGATGGATGATTTGTCTCCTAAACACTAAGAAAATAGTCCGCAACCTGCTACGAGGGAGGGTTGATTTCTCTACTAACGTAGACGAATCCATTCAGGTTTGATATTAGACAGAGTTTGAGTCACCTCGTTTTTAGTCAAAACAAGAGAAACCAAAGTGTGAAATGTAAAAATGTCAAAACCGTCTCTAAGGGTTTCAAGCTCAGTCAGACTCTTTTCCACTACCATTAACCAAGTTTTAGCTTGGATGTTGGCCCTGAACTTGCTTGGACAGCCTTGAGAGTCAAACTGAAACAGTCCTGGTTTGTAACCTCCAGAACAAGCAAAGTAAGATGATTTCACGTAGTATGGTGAACGCGATCTGGAGATGAAGGGAAGTTTTATCAAGTCTCTGTAAGAATCAAACATCTTGGGAAATGAATATTTTCAACCCCCCTTCAAATTTTGCATGCAGTTAGGCACTCGGGGGGGGGGGGGGGGGATGCACAAAAATGCCCTTTTTAGAGGTTGCAGCACTCTTTTTGCCATGGTAACAACGGCTTGTTCGAGGCCTAGGACCTCATTTTCATACAAAAACGTCGCGAAAAAGAGTGAAATGTTTATTTCTCTATCTCAAGCTAAATAAAACATTACAAATTGGCACTTCTACCATACATAGTGATATTATTCGTCTTCACTTTCAGATATTTAATTTTTCCTGGCAGTTAATGTGAAAACACCAATAGATTATTTATCTCGGTGCAGTTTCGGTCATTTTTGTTGTCGGGTAAAACAGTTTGTTTCTATTGCGTAACTGGTATCAAATTCGGTGACGCAGAAGTTTGTATTTTCAAGTTCTATAATCTTATAATGCGACAGTATGATTTCCGCCCTCCTCCAAATATCTTTTAGCTCACATGAAGTAAATTGTAATGAGAGCTGGCGCTCGTCAAGGCCTATGGACAATTTTCTAGTAATGGCCTCATCCCTCTTTCTGCTGGGAAGGATACAGCCAAAGACCTTTTTTATTTTTGCGTCGCGTTGATGAGATGTCATTTGTGTCCACTGCCATGGATCCACCTCGAGGTGATTATAGTCTGCGGACAGACGATATTCTCCCATCTGGATAGATGGCTTTGACCAGCTCGTCTAAATAAGACTGCACTACGCGTTTCTCAATGAGATCGTGTATTCTCACCTGATCAGTTTTTTGTCTGAAAATCTCCTCTTTTATAACAGTGTTGTATGCCTCGGTTCTCTGGTTTTGCCATTTGTCTTGGCGGGTTTCCAAGGCCAGCAGCAACGCGAACAGGTGGTAACATGCATTTCTTCATACTCGCAAATAAAGGTCAAAGACGACCTTCACTTGAGTGAAGCCATTTGGTAAATGCCTCTGGTCATTGGCGCTTAGTAACCTTCAGCTCCTTATCAAACTGCTCTTCAGAGGTTCAATCTACAAGACCTATAATCCTTCTCCCATCATGCTCAGAGCCTAAAAGCTCGCGGGCTATTTCCTTACCAATGATTTCCTTCTTTGTCAAACACTTGAAATCGAAACTTCCCATGGTTAATATGTAATCTGGATTGCTTCATGTCCTTCAGGATGAATAACAGCGATTTCATCACCATTATTTTCCATATTTTTCTCTCGGATATCTTTTAAAAACTTATTGTCAAGGGAAATAAATATCAAGGCTCAAAGCCAATATAACGTTCGAGCACATGAAAGACTCCCTGGAAAAAGCTAACTTTTTAGAAATTGACTATGATGAAATCCCTGTTCCATTTGCTGTACTGCAGGGATACTGAGTAGTTCAAAATCTCCACTTTGTGATGATTTTCGCGCGAGTCGTACAAATTGCTATTGCGGCGACTGGGTTTTACATGTAGTACTGCCGCTGACAAGTTGCGATTTCTGCTCTCAGATTCTCGGTGTTTACAAGCGTTCAATCGAGATTTTGTTCTTTTTTTTTTTTGGTTGTTTTTACTTAGAATGCGCAGATATCTGCTTATATATTGAAAAATGTACATTTCTCGTCTTCTTTGGGGCAACCGATGGAAAACAGCGTCACGCCATCGTCACAACGTACATGTTTATGACAAATGAATGGTCTGAGGATAGTTTCGTGTAGATCAGCTGACTCCAACATGTTTAAATGACATGCAAGTATAACAGTGTATCTTCAGAGGACTTCGGATCGCTCAAATTCCCATGAAAGAAGGTGCAACACTCGGAATCTGGATGATATGCACACGATTTGAGGTATATGGTTGTAGTTACGTTGAGTAGTCCTCTATGAAGGTTGATCAATGTTTTTTAATAGTTGACGACCAGAGGCGAGATTTCTCTTTCTGATTTCACTCTTTTTTTGCGACGTTTTTGTATGAAAATGAGGCCCTAGGCCTTGAACAAGCAGCCGCTGTTATCATGGCAACAAGAGTGCTGCGACCTTTAAAAATGGCATTTTTGTGTATTCCCCCTGAGCGCCTAACTACATGCAAAATTTAAAGGGGGGGTTGAAAATGTTCATTTCCCAAGATGTTTGATTCTTACAGAGACTTGTTCTTAAGGCGTACAATCGTCACTTCCTTGCGATCTACCGCACGTGACATCCACGCATGTACTGTTGGCTCAGCTGTTTCCAAAGGTTTCCCGTTATGCTATGCAGTGTGTGTTTACATGACGAATGCGGAATTTGGACTACAGTAGTAATGTTATACTTTCGTTTTCAGCGTTAACAGAACTGTGATCTCAAGTAATTATGGCAGCTCCGCAAGGACAGAATTATGGAATGAATCAAGGGCAGTATCCCCCAAACTACTATCCTCCGCAACAACCTGGCTATTACCAACCACCACCCGAAGGTCAATACGCTCCTCACGCTTACTATCAGGTTGGGAAAAAATGTTGAAATATGCTTAGTTTTACTCCATCAGTGGAGACTGTGTGGTTTTCTTATATTACTATTTCCTCTTGTAAGAGTCATTGAGTCATTGTGACTGGCTGCATTGAGTATGTTTATTGTTACAAAAATTGAACGTAAAAGAGAATTCGAATCGAACGATTGACATTTTAAACTTCAGCTGTACGTCCAAAGATCGGGCTAAGAAAAGCCTTTCCCAGTATAATTATTAGTTAAGTGATCGGGAATACTGAAATTTTATTTCAGTCCACAAAATTCACACAAGAAGAAAACAATTTACGACAATTTTTTTTTTTTTGAGCGACGACATACGATGTAGCGGGGTAGTACTTGGTGTAAGACTGCCCAAAATGTCCTGGGCCACCGCCCATACTGTTAGTACTGTAGTAAGACCTATGGTACCCGCAGGAGCTGTGTAGTACCTGTAGTAGCTGTACTAGCTGTAGTAGCCTTGTAGTACCCGTAGTAACTGTACTAGTGGATGTAGTACCTGTAGTGGCTGTAGTAGCTGTAATAACCCTGTAGTACCTGTAGTACCTGTAGTACCTGTAGAACCTGTAGTACCTGTAGAACCTGTAGTACCTGTAGAACCTGTAGTACCTGTAGAACCTGTAGTAGCTGTAGTAGCTGTAGTAGCTGTAGTAACTGTAGTAGCTGTGGTAGCTGTAGTAGCTGTAGTAGTAGTTGTAGTACCTGTAGTAGCTGTAGAAGCTGTAGTAGCCCTGTAGTACCTGTAATACCTGTAGTAGCTGTAGTAGCTGTAGTACGTGTAGTAGCTGTGGTAGGTGTAGTACCTGTACTAGGTGTAGTACCTGTAGTGGCTGTAGTACCCATAGTACCTATAGTACCTGTAGTAACTGTAGTAGCTGTAGTACATGTAGTACGTGTAGTAGCCGTAGTAGCTGTAGTAGGTGTAGTAGCTGTAGTACGTGTAGTAGCTGTGGTAGGTGTAGTACCTGTAGTAGGTGTAGTACCTGTAGTAGATGTAGTACCTGTAGTAGCTGTAGTACCTATAGTACCCATAGTAGCTGTGGTAGCTGTAGTAGCTGTAGTAGCTGTAGTGGCTGTAGTACCTGTAGTACCTGTAGTAGCTGTAGTACCTATGGTACCTATCATACCTGTTGTAGTTGTAGTACCCGTAGTAGCCGTAGTAGCTGTAGTACCTTTAGTACCCGTAGTAGCTGGAGTAGTTGTAGTACCTGTAGTAGCTGTAGTAGCTGTAGTACCTGTAATACCTGTAGTACCTGTAGTACCTGTAGTACCTGTAGTACCTGTAGTACCTGTAGTACCTGTAGTACCTGTAGTACCTGTAGTACCTGTAGTAGTTGTAGTACCTATAGTAGCTGTAGTAGCTGTAGTAGCTGTAGTAGCTGTAGTAGCTGTAGTAGCTGTAGTACCTATAGTACCTGTAGTAGCTGTAGTAGGTGTAGTAGCTGTAGTAGCTGTAGTAGCTGTAGTACCTATAGTACCTGTAGTAGTTGTAGTAGGTGTAGTGGGTGTAATACCTGTAGTATCTGTAGTAGCTGTAGTAGCTGTAGTAGCTGTAGTAGCTGTAGTAGCTGTAGTAGCTGTAGTAGCTGTAGTAGCTGTAGTAGCTGTAGTAGCTGTAGTAGCTGTAGTAGCTGTAGTAGCTGTAGTAGGTGTAGTACCTGTAGCAGGTGTAGTACCTGTAGCAGGTGTAGTAGCTGTAGTAGCTGTAGTATCTGTAGTAGGTGTAGTAGCTGTAGTAGCTGTAGTAGCTGTAGTAGGTGTAGTACCTGTAGTCCAATTAGTATCTGTTGTACGTGTAGTAGGTGTAGTAGCTGTAGTAGGTTTAATAGGTGTAGTACCTGTAGTATCTGTAGCAGTTGTAGTAGCTGTGGTTTCTGGAGTACCTGTAGCAGCCTTAGTAGGGGCGTCCAGTGGTGTAAGGAATTGTAAAGATTCCTTTCTACCTTCCTGCAAATTTTCCAAGCATTTAGATCGACTAGTCTCACTTTAGTCAATCGACCAAACTTGGATAATTATTAGGCGTAAGGCAGTGAAACCGAGTCCATACTCAAAGGGATTGATATAAACTAATGGGCGAGAGAATATATAGAATATAAACGTAGGTATGTGAGTCCTGAATTGAACCTTGTACAAAGTACAAAAGACGATTTGTACAAGCTTATGAAGGGAACGTCAAGGTTCACACACATTTGATGAAGTTAGTGATATATAGGAATATTTTCTAGCTTTTATATTTTTTTACGCGTCCTATCTTGTTCTTACGACTGTGGTGTCCCATGCTCAATTGCACAAAATTGACCCGGCGAGGTTACCAGGGGCACCCAAAGACAATTTTCTGCTAAATATCTGTTCGGAGAAGCAAATACTGCCAAGAATTTTCTTTTGCTTGAGGAAGACTAAAAATTCCTAGATAGACCTTTCATTCATTTACAATTTTCGATGCTTTATACCTAATAAATTCCCTACCAATTCTGATTTTTAATGTTTCAAAATCAGTTCCCAGGTTACAATATTTTTGTTAAAAAATGGTCACCTAAAGTTTTTTTTGGATTCTAAAATGTGATGGGGAGAGGTAACCAGAAAAATACTCACTTGCGTAAATCGTTAAATTGCAACTAAAATTTTCGCAAAAGTAACACTGAAACCTTTGTAATTGTGAAAACTGACTTAAGTTCCTCTAGGATGACCGGTCAGACTGGGAGGGCTTTCCATAAGTTGCTCGAGATTTTCCAAAAAGGTTCACATTATTTCTCAAACAACTGCTCAAAAGTTGCCAAAAACAATCAAAAGTTGCTTATTGCAACAAAACTTACTCAAACGGTTGCTCAAAAACAAAATCTTTGTTTGGTCTGAAGTTATGAAAATATGCAAATTATACAAACAAAAGTAAGATTTCTTAGAATTTTCGTGCAATTTTTTCAGCGCAACCAGCGTTGCTTAATAACTTTTTCCGGAGTTAAAATCACGAAGGAAATGTAATGAGCCAAAAACATTCCTTAATGACCTTCTTCACCCGAGACACTCGAGTCAGTCGAGTGAGAATCTGCGTCAATCATTTACAATGTTCTGTAAAAACCGCTGACTTATCTTGCGCCCTTCATGTGCCTCAGGGGAGGAGTATTTGTCTCCTTTTTTTACTGGTAATTCGCAAATTGTCTACAAAACATTGTGAAATATGGAACAAAGGCAAATTTAAACACTAAGAGCTGCTCCGATATCACAGAATTAGATGATAAAGTTCTAGAGAAATCTTAATCCAAAAGCCGATAGTTGCAATAAAGGAAAGAAGTTGTTCCAAATACGAAAAGTTGCCAAAAAATTGCCTGCTTGTGGAAATCTCTAATGACCTAAACGATAAAAATTTTGTAGTGCCGCTTTGAATGCATTTCTAGGGTGCAGAAAAGAAAACTCTGGACTGCGTAAAAAGTGTTTCCAACATACTTTAAAGGAGACAGTCGTTGGGTGCCCCTGAGGCTTTAACCCTTTACTATGTGACATCACGGCATTGTCAAGCGAGTCCGGAAACGTAGTTGGAAAACGATATATTCACCTTCCCCACCCCCTTCTCGCGACTTTAAGACGACCGAGTGTGACTGACTGGAAAAAGCCAACAGAGAGACTTGTATTCAAATGTAAAAAACTTTTATTGCCACGTTAATCGATAACAAGAGCTAATGATAACTAATGATCAGATACTTTTCTTAAAAATTGAAATTATTCTTATTGAAGTCTCTACCTAATTAATGGGAAACTCATAAGTTTCTCGAGCTAACCGCAGCTCTATTTTGCAGAATCTTTTTTTTTCTTGTCTTTGCCATGCTATTACTCAAAACAATTCTTTCAACAATCTGTCATTTTAAGGCACATCAAGAATGTAAATCAAGACGAACATTCTAGAAATTAAAGAAATGTTTGCCAATAAAACATAACAAAGTTATCTACACAAACAATAAAAGAACTATGTAATAAGCCTAAAAACGTTAATGACGATAGAATAATACCTTTTCAATGAATTTATCTTTTTTTCTGTTCGCAGAATTGAATCTTGAAACAAATTTTGGTAAGGGTAAATTGAACAAAATTCTGTGTCCATCTACCCAACTCAACTACTCTTATATATAAATATACAGACTGAAAACTTTAAAATTTCCATTAACAGTGATTTTTTATGAGGCTACTTGAGCCTGTCACGATATAATCTATTTTTATTTTTTTAGTGGTCACTTGAGGTCTTTAAATTTATTTCCTCTCGCGGAATATACGTCTAGATTATCAATTGCGGATCAATTTTTTTTGGGCATAAACTTAACTGGTTTATATCAAAAAATAACAATTCTTAATATATAAATCAAAACACTTCTACATAACGTAATGTCATAATCATGTTTGAAAATAGCTGTCATTGTCTAACCTTCTCCTGGTTTCTTTAAAGCTGAAAAAGAAGACAAAAAAAAAAGATTTACCGGAGACTTCCTTTGTGGGAATTGCACTTCGCTCCCTGTTATCTCGAGCCATCGCCCCTGGCTGGTATCCCCTAATATGTGCCGCCCAAAGGGTAGGGTTTTTGCACCGGTTTGGTCCGAAAACGGCAATAGACTTTGTCCATCTTGGTATGGAATCGGGTATGGCTTTAACGAATAAACGAGTTAGAAAGAAAGAGAAAAATACCAATTAAGATTTAGGTTTTGTTCCTGTTCCAATCCAAGTAATGATGACATAATTTCTAAGCCGCCATGTATGAAAACAGGTGTAAAAACATGACAGTTTTGGTCTGGAATAGAGTCAGGGATTTTGATAACCAGGAGGTACCCCCCCCTTATTTATTAGCTTATTTAATGGGTTACTGCCGTTTTACTTCCCCTTCCCCATGCAGCCTAATTTCACTTTTTTTTTTGTTTTGTTTTTTCTGTTTCCAAGGACTAAACTCAAAAACTACCAATAAAGTATGCTCTTGTGGAAAGAACAATGCGAATCTACATTCTATGAATAATTCCTGATATTATTGCAAATTCATAAACATGTTTGAACAACACAATCTCATCAGTTTAGATACAGAATCTTTAGATAATGATAAAATTGGACGATATACCACAGAAATGAGAGAGAAATATCCAGTATCTTTTTTGCGACATAGTCTTGAAAATTAAAAAAAATTTGAATTTTATAAAACTTTTAAAGATGAATATTCTACAACTGATTATCTCTACCAGGTAAGACATTATGATGAATGACAACATTTTGGTTAAGTTTAAAATAAGTAATCACAAACTTCTGATTCTACAAGGTCGATACCAAATAGATCATTTGTCAAGATAACATAGATCAGGTACATGACAAAATTCATTTCTGCTACCAGAAAAACAAAACAACACAGTACAGAGACAGGCATTCATTAATCAAATCAATCGAATAACACCGGACTTTGACAAGAAATCATCTCCAGAAAGCATGAAACTGATAAAGGATTCGAAGAACCATGATGTAAACGAGTTAGTTATGGAGTTTATTTCCTCCTGTATGAAAATATGTGATTCAATGTTAGTAACGCAGTTATTTTTTTTTTGTTTCATTATTGGTGTTGTTTGTTTTATATTTCGATTGTAATAGGTATGCTTTTGCAATACTGTACAATGATGCAGTCATGCAAAACTATTACTATAATACATCTTTCACACGTACTACAAATACTACAGATACTACAGGTAGTACACATGCTACAGGTACTACACCTACTACAGATACTACCGATACTACACCTACTACAGCAACTACAGCTTCTACAGGTACTACATCCACTACACCTACTACAGCTACTACACGTACTACAGGTACTACAGGTATTACAGGTACTACAGGTACTACAACTATTACAGCTATTACGGGTACTACAGGTACTACAGCTACTACGGCTACTACAGGTACTATAGGTACTACAGCTACTACAGCTACTACAGCTACTACAGGTACTACAGGTACTATAGGTACTACAGCTACGACGGGTACTACAGGTACTATAGGTACTACAGGTACTACACCTACTACAGCTACTACAGCTACTACAGCTACGACAGGTACTACAGGTACTATAGGTACTACACGTACTACACCTACTATATGTACTATAGCTACTACAGGTACTACAGGTAGTATAGGTACCATAGGTACTACAGCTACTACAGGTACTACACCTACCACAGCTACAACACGTACTACAGCTACTACGCGTACTACATGTACTACAGCTACTACAGGTACTGTAGGTACTATAGGTACTACAGCTACTACAGGTACTACACCAACTACACGTACTACATGTACTACAGCTACTACAGGTACTACACCAACTACACGTACTACATGTACTACAGCTACTACACCTACTACAGGTACTACAGGGCTACTACAGCTAGAACAGCTACTACAGGTACTACAGGTACTACAGCTACTACAGCTACTACAGCTACTACAGCTACTACAGCTACTACAGCTACTACAGCTACTACAGCTACTACAGCTACTACAACTACTACTACAGCTACTACAGGTACTACAGGTACTACAGCTACTACGGCTACTACGGTTTCTACAGCTACTACCGCTACTACAGGCACTATAGGTACTACAACTACTACTACAGGTACTACAGCTACTACGGCTACTAAGGCTACTACAGGGCCACTACAGCTACTACAGGGCTACCACAGGTACTACAGCTACCACAGGTGCTACACAGCTCCTGCGGGTACTATGGGTACTACTACAGTACTAATAGTATGAGCGGTGCCCGGGACATTTTGGGCAGTCTTACACCAAGTACTACCCATGTAGCGTGTTCCTTGAGTACATGTATCTGTTTCGACCAGAACGTGGGAGAACGCTGACCGCAAGGAGCGTGTTTAATCAAAGGGGTCCTGTTTAACGAAATTTATAATCGTATATGTTAGTGGTTGTTGTCACTTCCTGTCAGAAAACCGGCTGCCTTAGTTGTTTCAGAGCCAATGTAACTACTAATAATCAGGGATTTAGGTAATAGCCGGAAGCCAGGAAAATTACCCGGCTGTGAATGCGATTTTTCCGGCTGTGAAGCACTACTTCTCTCTCCAAAATGTTTTTAAATGTTGTCAGAAGATTGTTATTTATTTATTTCATTTGTTTATACCTTCAAATCTAGGTATAGCATGCCAAAGGGATGCTAGAGTGGGCCTTCGGCCCAAATACCCACCTATCATTGCATGATTCCCACCTGTTAAAAACTTTAGCTACATCCCTGATAATAAAGGGGATAAGTTTCTATTGTGGTGCTGCATTGGTGGGAGAATATAACAGGGTAATTTTGTATTATTAACTGGGTTGATAATGTAAATTGGACACTGTTAAGAGTGTTAAAGCTGACATTTTGAACATTAGCCCTTCGTCAATCACTCTGATGAAGGGTTAACACTCAGCTTTGAAACTCTTTATGATGGCCAATTTTTGTTATTAACTCAGTTGATAATACTACCTTATCCTGTAACTATGAACAAACTTTCTCAATGTGACTCTTTTAGCCTGGATATGGTGCATCAGGGACACAAGCATTAACAGTGATCCAACAGCCTGTTGGGCTTCCTCAACCCATAGTTCTTAAACAGTTCCCTGTAACAATGTGCTGTCCACACTGTGGGGCTACCATTTCTACCCAGCTTGTTCACCGTGTTGGAAACACAACCTTTTTGTACTGTTTTATCTTGTCTTGCTTTGGGTAAGGATTTTTAGTATTCTATACATAGGGTGCTTTAAGCCAGAATGCTCTTTACTCTGTACACCCTAACATCATTATGCATATTCTCCTTACTGCCCTCTATATATTTCCTAATGTTCTGTAAAGGAGAATTTGTTTTACAATCAAGAGCGTCTCTAGTTAATGATCATTTTCTTTATTCTAATGACCTTAACTGGTGACTTGGGCAGATATTGTAAGGCGAAATTAGATGCCTGTCACTCTTTGGGTCAAAGGATCAAACCAAACTAAAAGAGGGCTCTTTAAAATAAAGGAAAATATGGATTCCTTTATTTTAAAGAGCCCTCTTTTAGTTTGGTTTGGGCTAAATCTATTCATTAGGGTTATAAGTGGGATTCTCATTAGCTTTTCCGAAAAGCTAATGAGAATCCCACTTATAACCCTAATGAATACATTTAGCCCCTTCATTTCAATGAGCGCCCCTCTCTAATATGCATCCCCTAGAATTTATTTTGGTCAACAAGAGTCCCTACTCTAATTACATGTAGCACCTCCATCAATTAGTCACCCTCATTCCAATAACTGCCCCTATTCAGTTTCAGTAATAGCACTATTGGAGTACATGTACATTGAGATCAATTGTGTTTCATATTCCTTTAATTGCTTAGTTAATGCCTTGTTACAAAACAGTGGCCTCTGTCTCTCAACTGTCAGTTTATATATATATGTATATATGTTAATAATACACATCCACATGAGTGCACAGTTCCTTCAAACAAATAATCTTGTCTTAAAATTTTGCAACCATTGCTTGGCTGGTTGTTCTAACCAGGAAGGATCCTGGGAAAAGAAGTCCATTTCCAGTCTGCATGATCTTCCTCAAATAAAAATCAAAGCTTTGTTTTGCACATCCTGCTTTTTCTCAAAAAAAAATTAAACAACTGCTCTGTCTCTGATAAGCTCCGTACTTCAAATATGTGCCTCTCTTGTGGTACTAAAAGTAACCAAGATTTTGAATTATTATGGTACCTATTAACCTGCTCCTGTGTTGGAGGAAAGTGACTGAGTTGCTATCAGTTTAAATTTCACATCACACCTGTTTGGTTGAGTGAGGGGCAGGTTTTCTCAACCAATAGCATGGCTTAGTAATGCCTAGTAAGACAAATCTATTGCAATTCCATATTTTTTAGAGATTGAGTTCATTTTAACCCTTTCCACCCCAACATCAGTATGCATTTTCTCCATACTGTTCTCTATTTATTTCCCATGGTACTGACAAAGAGAATTTGGTTAACAATCAAGAGCTTCTTTAGTTGGTGATCATTTCCATTATTCTCATGACTTCAATGTTTGTTTTAGGGCAATACTGATAGGAGAAAGTAGTTACTAATCACTCTTAAGGGTGAAAGGTTTAACAACTGCTGATATCCATTAGGATAAGGGAGTATCTTAAAAACATCCAGCCCTTACTAATACTTTACAATTCTTCTTTGGATGGTAAGTCCAGGAAACTGGATTTGGTGATATGAGCCCTTGGGAAAGAAACCAGTGGTGATGTAACAGGTAGTTTTAAGAGTGAGAAGGATAGTTCCATTTCATAAACTCTTTACACCAATATACACAGGGAGTATTGAATAACATAAGAACTTTTATATGAGTGATCACTCAATAGTGAATGTATGGTTAGCCCTCTGAACCCTAAGAGTGAGTAGCATCTAAAGTGCCTTTCAATATTACCCTTAAATGAAACATTAACCCTTTAACTCCCAGAAGTGATTAACATAAAACTTCTCCCTACAATATCCATACATTCTTTAGCAAACTGTTAATGAGAATATTCAAACTTATCAGGTAGAAGCTGCTATCTTGATCTAGCACCAAATTCTCATAACTTATTTACAAGGACATGTGTAGCAGCTACAGGGGAGAATTAACAATCAGATCTTGGGAGTTAGAGGGTTAAGTAAACCCTTAAACTCATAAGAGTGGCATAAATATTATTTCTCCTCACACTGTCACCCCTGAATTAAACATTTAAGTTAATGGCAATAAAGGAATGAACTCCAACCAAAGTAGCTCCTGATTGTTCAACAAATTCTCCTTTTCAGCACTCAGGAAATGTATAGAGAACAGTATGGAGAATATGCATACTGATGTTACAGTGTAAAAGGTTAATGGCGAATGGGTGCTCATGAGGAATTTCACCCTAATGATATAAATTTTACTGCTTTCAGTTGTTGTTGCATTCCATTTTGTACTGATTGTGCCAAGGATGTTGCCCATCTATGTCCCAATTGTCATAAGGAGATAGGTGTCTATAGGCGTCCAGTTGCTGAATCAGGCGGAGGGGGTGGTGGTGGAAACACCGGCTATGACCGAAGCAATGCCCATGGTCCAGCCGACGATTATGTGGGTCCATCTGATGATTAATGGCAAAAAGAAACAAGAAGAAACATGCATGATGGTTCATCGAATTTATGGTCAGTTACTGAACCTTCATGCATTAACTTGCATGTTAGCTTTGAAAGTCAGTTGTAGATTGTGCAGATGTATGTGCCATTGTATTTAAGAAAAGGCAGTGACATTACTGACTGAATACAATGTAAATGTGTTCTTTTGGATAAATGTCTGTAACAAGTTGTTATTAATAGCTATGCTAGTATGCATCATTTGACTGTTTAGTAGTTTTCATATTAGCCTAGTGCTTAAATAGCAGCCAGGCAACATAGGGTTTGTATTATCAACTTTTGGATAGCCAAACATTTTGCCTGCTTCTTTACACATTTAAAGAATTTGTCTGGCCAAAAATGAATTTTGTCTGTGCAAAAATAGGTTTTTCTGGACAACTTGGCAACTTAAATCCTTGAGGCCACTGTAAATGTATCAGCTATCTTTTACTAATTTTGATTATGGTACTGTGAGAAGTTAACAACAGAACAGCAATGAAAGAGAAATTAAGAAACCTGGGATCCTTGCAGTAGATAAAAAAGAAAGGGAAGGAAACCTTTTTAAAAAAACCTTAAAGTCAGATGTGATACTTTAGGCAAGAAAGGGGAGGTAGAGAGGTGGAAACCTGTGTTTTGATTTTACTTCTTATAGATTAGAATCAACAGGAAATTTATTATATAATCACATTACGTCATCTTGAACTTGTCAGAGTCATTAACATGTGCCAGAGCCTGAGTTTTGGTTGGAAGAAAACTACAAATTCAGACTTGTCAACAGGTATTCTAATTGATCTAGGTAACCAGTATGGTATTTGGTTGATTCCTCACGACAGTTGCTAGTACTGGATGGGTAATCTGTGTCTCATAAGGGCTCCTAGAAAGGTTAAGATATTGATGTCATTAATGAGCCAACAGGGTTGAAAGCTACTGTAGAATTCATAACAAATAAACACAATAATTCTTCTGAATTTAAGTTTAACTGATTCTAACTATATCATTTCTTTATGCTGTGAGGGAAAAAAAATTTCTTTATGCCTACTATTATTAAAACTACATGTAGCCCTGGAGAGTTTTTGAGTCAGTCAACTTCAGTTTGGCAAATCATAATCTGCTTGTAGTGTAAAGTATTTTGAATCCTTGTCAGATGATTACCCTGCTCTGATGTGCAAATTGTTAATTAGACCTAGATAGGTATAAATTTTGTGCAGACCATACCTTTTTCTGTCATATTAAGTCAAGAGGGGAGTTTGTTAAAACTTGTTAAATATTCAATGTTTACTCACTATTGAGGCCTTAGCCAAATTCACTCCCAAGATCTCATTAGTGATTCTCCTTACTACCTCCTGGTGTGGAGAATTTGGTATGGATCACGTAATAATCCCCTAATTGATACTTTTTTTTATGTCCCTATTCTGCTTGATATTTTGTTGATATCAAAAGGAGAAATTCTGTCTTGTGCTCTTGTAATTAATCAGTAATTACTCCATAAAGACATCAATGAGTTATCACACACACATTAATTTCTCATTGATGTCAATGATCATTTGTTAGCGACTTATAATAAAACGGTACATCAATACTAAAATAAAGTAACAAAGGTATAAATGTATACAATGTTGAGGACATAAACATTGATTAACACTTTTCAAGCTAATTTTATATTTTAAGAACACTACAACTTGAAATTCCATAAGTTCGCTGACATGTTAATCGAATACTCAGCAAAGAGAACGTGGAAGCAGCAAGTCTTCCTCCATGTCCTTTTTTTGTCTATCTTCCATCTCGTGTAACTTTTATTTACTACAAATCATGTTGGGCCCCTTGTCTAACCCTTGCTGTATTCTTAAATAGTTTGTGCAAAAGATATCTTTCTTCTTGGCCTGTGAAAGACCATTTCATTTTGCCTCTGTTTGCTTGTTACATGTTGGAGTTGGCATGTAAAGCAATTTAGGTGACAGAGCTGTCACCTAACTGAAGATTGCCATCAGGACGGAGCTGATCTAAACACCCCATGTGTCCAGGCTGTGGACATTTGGTGAAGACACCTGATTTGTAGCGCATAACCCCACTCTTCATTCCTATGTCATACCAATGCTCTACATGCTTATAAATATTAGGTCCATATCGATTTCGAGCAGAAAGTCCTGGATTGCGCATGGCAGTAACCCACTGACCAGCAAACATCACTTTAGTTGGCTGCTGACCATTAGCTACAAGCATCTCAGACTCAAGCCTAGGTTTACCATAAACGTCAACACCCCAGCCATTTCTATATATTACAAAAATGCCGGATGTCTTGCGTCCATCTGTGCAGCATTCAGTTCCTTTTCTATCGTCAAATTTATAGCCTGCTGCTTCAAATCTCGGACGAAGCTTTTGAAATGCCATGTAGTTCTCTGAAGGAAATTGGATGTCAGCATCACGTTCCCATGGCAAAACCCCCTTGAATTTAACAGCTCCTAAAACAGAAGCAAACTTAAGTTAACTAGTATGAGATGATGCACTGAAAATTATGCCAATTTTGTTCAACCACCATGATGGTGGTGGTCATGACCATAGCAATGGTGTCTCCTTCAGTTCATTGCATAATGTTAGTTTCACATCAGTTTCTTTTCATTTGGCTTGATAATTGATATTACAAAACAGCCTTAAAACAACAGCTACTCACACTCAAAGAAATTTCCTTTCTTTCCAACCAAAAGGTATTTCTACACTATACTGGTACATAAAATTATAGAATGTATGGGTATGATGAAGGTTAAAACTATCTGTCACCAACTATTTGTCAGTTCTATTGTGAAGACAAACCTGTTTGAATCCTAAAGGGGTGGTAACAGACTCAATTTGAACTGCACCTCCCCAATACAAAATAGGCACAAGAGCACATTACCTAATAGAGTTCCTGCATTAAGTTCACAATAAATCCCAGCATTTTCACATTCCTTCATGATAAACTTGACTATGTCAGCAAGATTCTCCAAGTCACAAGGAGGAACAGCGAGTCCTGTGGCTGGTATACCACAGGACGATTTATTATCACGGGCATGCCCTCCTCTTCGGCACCCATACCAACGCACTTGCCCATTAGACTCCACCCATTTCTTCACATCCCATTTCTGGGCCAGGGCATCATATTTTTCATCTGGAATTTCTTGCTCATATATATTGAACATGACATCAGGACAGCTGGCAACAACTTTCTCTGGATGTTTGAGTTTTAATCGCCAGAATATGTCTTGAAAGGAACCAAAATGTAGTCTGGAAAGCATGAAATAGTGGTTGAATTATTGAGCCAAACAAACTAGATTGACAGTTTTCATTAACAGTCCTCAAACTAGCTTATGGTGGAGGTAAAAGGACTCTTTAGAATTCTTCCTCATTTCAAGACTTAGCTAATGATATTTCCTTGCCCAAAACTAATACCCAGCCTCAATAACCATTTCAGACCTCCATGCTCATTTTTTTACCACTTGGGTAGTGTTCATTGCTGGTATATGATTTTCATAAATTCACAATTGTTTAAAACAACCCAAGTACTCAGGAAGCACCCTTTCTCACTTAAAACTGTACTCCTTTATATTTCTTTTCTTCTCCCAATAAAACTTTAATTTTTATACTGAATTGTAATTTTTACTTACTTTTCATCAATTCCAAAATCCTGGAGTTCTTTGGTTCTTGCCATAAATGGACCAAGCAGCACATCACATTGTACACAGTCATTAAACGAGTGGTAATACCCATCTGAAAAGTATGCAGTCCAATTTCTGAATTGCACTTGACGACAGCTATTGTCCCACTCCCCCCGTTGATTCTTTTGGCTTCCCCCTACAAGGATGGTATCCCTGTTCTCACTCAGTACCCGTACAAGGCGTTCAAGATTAACATCATCAGTGAAGTAAGTGATATCTGGTGCAAAGAGTGCATAGGGTGTGGCCACCATCTTGAGTAACTTGGACCATGTTTCTCCATGTGTAAGGTCATCAAATGCCATGAAAGTAAGTCTTAAACTTACTTCTTTCAGCCACTTGAACTTCAATGTTTTGTTTGAAACAAATATCACAGGTACACTTGGATAATATGTGGAAACTCCTTCAAACACTTTTCTCAGCTTTTCAGGTGATAGTTCCTTTGGTGATGTCATAATCATAGTCACAAGTTCATCAATTGGGACAAAGTCTGTGCAATTTTCTCCTTCAAAACCTTTCCTATAAAATGGGAATCCATAAGAAGAATCCTTTCCCATATATTTCTCAGGGCAAACCTCTCTCTTTTTAACATAAGTTTCTGGAGAAGAATTGCTGGAAACAGTGTCCTTTTGCAGTGGCTGTCCATCCACAGATTTTATCAGTTGCTTTACCAGCTCAATATTTCGTTCAACTTTGTAGAACTGCAATGGTAAATGTACCAAGCTGCGCTGTGTCTCAGAAAGGTCTACTGCTAGACGTCTTAAATCACTTGCCAGTACTTGTGAACGACTCCTAGTTGTAATGTGAAGATATGATGAGAAAAATTTCACTAATACAAGGGTTAAGATGACAACTGTCACAAAGAAGAGCTGCAGTTTTCTCATGGTGCTGGTTGTTGAAATGGCTATGCACAAGACTTAATTTGTGGGATCTGTCGTGGCTCTTAGAACACCTTCAAATTCTGTGAAAAAAAAAAAACACTCAATTTTTGGGACATCTCACAGTACAGGGCAGGAAGAGAAGGGAATGCATGGTGTATGCATGGCATATGTTGCAGATAAATTACCAGATTTCAGTGCCATGACAATTTCCTACATTAATTTTAAGTCGTGTTGGGCATATCTAAATGGCTTTTAAATGAGTACAAAGTAAGTTCAGTGGACTCGACATTGCACCCGTCCATAATCAATTTTCCTAGTTCAGTGTCTCCCAGTCTTAGCCACTTAGAGCAAAGTGACCCATCTAAGTAGGTGCAAAGCCCAATAGCGTTTAACTCAATAGATCGCATGCACGTGCAAAGAAAAGAAAACATAAGGAGCTCTGCTTGTAAACTTAGTTTTAGATCAAAATTCCTAATATATCTAATACCTTTGGTTAAGCACGCAATATTGCTCATACTTCGATTGTATCTCCATGACGTTTTCGAAAGAAGACTTGAATCGTTTATTGAGTCATATAATAACTTATTATCACTCGAAGTACGTGTCAGCACATGGGAACCCCGCGGTGTTTCCCAAAGGGTTGTTTTCAGCTCGCTCGTTGTTAGCTTCGTAGGTTCTTAATAAAGACAAGTCGCTTTTACGCTGCTGGTTACATTACAATAAATAAGATAAACTATTATAAGATAGTCTTCTGTAAACATTACTAACTGCCGGGCATTTAGTCTATTTGAGACCGTGCTCGGCTGCCGGTCATTTCAGTAATTGCAGCGAATAACGAAAGAAAGATTGAGAAAAATATATGTATGTTATTACCTATGACTATGGGCCTTTCCGCTCGGGCGAAAAAGTTGTTTACAAGACAAATTTTTTTTCATCATGAACATTTAAAAATGCAGATGGTTTGTCATGACTTAACAAATTTTGGCCGAAGCGGACAAATCTTCGAACACAGCGCCGACAAATTTGCCCCAATTGTCTAATTTGACAAAGTTTGTCCTTTGGGACAAATCTAGTTTTGTCCGCTAGAGCGGAAAGGCCATATACAAAACCATGCAAAAACTGTCTTTCATTCTCACCACATCTATTTGCTGAAGCATGAGAACTTTAGAGGGATCCTCTTGAGATTGAAGTACCCAGAGAAGCTCATTAATTCCACCATGACTAGATTTATCGAGTCGCGAAACCAATTACAAGTTCGCAATGTTCAAGCAAATGCGCCCGTTCAGAATATTCTGCCATTCGAGGATGAAAGATGAGGGTGGCAAAATACATTTACATATCACGCTGAATTTTCCTATTAAAATCACTCATCCAGAATCTTTTAACCAATCACGCGTCACGTGAAAAGGAGAAAGCACGCTAAGCTAATACTGTAAGTTTCAACCAATTGGATGTATTATCAAAAATCATATTGTATTCAACGTTTTTTTATTCTGGAATGAATTGCGTTTTGGCCGGCAAAGTGAATATTGGGGTGGATCTTGACCAACTGGGTGACGATTGGGGATTGCATTAACTGGAAACTATCCAAGAGGATTGGCACTTGGAAGGTGAAGAGTCACAAAATCCAATCCGAGTAGACCCCTTTTGGAGAAAAGTTGATGACCTGAAGGATACCACGGGTGAAAAGAAATTCTCCCCTGTTGTGAATGTCATAGAGACAGCTCGTGTTCTCAGACATGAGAGGTCGAAAGGGGATTTCAGAGAATGGTAAAAGTATAACCGATGAAAGAGTTTGACTAATTGAAGTCTCAATCAATGGAATTCGTGCAACTGAACGCTTTTCAAGGTCCTGGTCCTGTGCCTGTCCCAAAATAGCTACTTCAGATGGGCGTTGCGCCCAAAAATAAGCCCAAAGGAAAGGAGGAGGCCCAGAAGCAGCTTACTCTGCAGAAAGAGAAAGCAAGAAAAATGGATACCCAAAAGCAAACGTTTGCCGAAGAAAGGAGGAAGCAAAAGCAGAGAGAAACAGAAACTACAGCAAAGAGAAATAGCGGTAAAGGCAAGAAACAGCTCGGCGAGATAACACTCCTACCCAACAAACGTAAGCGTTATCTGAGAGACCGCCGAGTCATGAAAACGCACTGACTTAGGTTCTACGAAAACACAGAAGGGACAACTCCATCTCTTAATTCATTCTTGCCGGCGAGAGATTTTTTTAATATCACCTTCCCTAAAATACCGGGAGCACATCTTTTTATCTTCAGTTACCTTGAAGAGCATTCCCTCGTCTCCTCTTCTTGCGTGTAGCCATTTTTTTTTCCACCGGATTCTTGGTCGGAAATTTAAAGTAAGACACTTTTATCCCATCGTCTTTCCGTTATCCTTTCTTCCTACTTTCTGGAACACAACAAGGAGTCGGCATTTCCTCTTATTGGAAATAATTCGACCGAATCGAGTCAAAACAGATAACCTATTCAACCTTTGTTGACCTTTTGTTTACAGTTGTTATCTTCTGACCTCGATGTCATGTTTGAGTAATTACCAGTCCCGCGCGTCGTCCGCCATCATGAAAGTTGTGTAATTTGGGCTCCATTGTTGGTGAGACAAACTCGTTGTTTGCCCAAGATTAAGTGGATCAATACCGGTATCTGATCAACTGCGCACCTTCCCCTCCCTTAACCCAACAACAGTAAACTGATAACAAGTCAGAGTTGAGCTGGGTTGGGGAGGGGTAGGTATGCAGCTGCTCAGATACTGACACCATGGGAAGACCACACTATGTGTTCTTAGTTAGTAATCGTTGACATAACAAAATCTATGTGGGTTATGAATAAAGATCTGAAAATTGAATATCTAAATTACATCTCGGGCTGAATATTTCAGTAAAGTTAAATGAAATGTTAATTAACACATTTGTGATATTTCTAAACCGGGATATAATTTAGATATGCAGTTTTCAGAGCTTTATTTCATAGATTTTGTTTGTCTCATGTTGTTAATTGGTACTTTTTGTTATTCGCATCACTTGTCTGCTTGATATTATGTTGATATCGAAAGGAGAAATTCTGTCTTGGTCACTCGCAATTAATCAGTAAACGCTGCATAAAGACATCAATGAGTTATCACACACTCATTGATTTCTCATTGATGTCGATGATTATTTGTTAGCTGCACATAGTAAAAAGGTACATCAATCCCAAAATAAAGTAACAGGTATAAACGTATATAAGGACATAAACACCTTTCATGCTAATTTTATATTTTAAGAACACAACAACTAAAAATTCCACAAGTTCACTGACATGTTAATTGAATACTCAGCAAAGAGAATGTGGAGGCAACAAGCCCTCCTCCATGTCCTTGTTTGTCTATCTTCTATCTTACTCAACCTTTATTTACTACAAATCATGTTGGGCCCCTTATCTAATCCTTGTAATATTCCTAAACAATTTGTGCAAACGACACCCTACTTCTTAGCTTTTTAAAGATCATTTCCATAAACAGCTACCTTGATGCATTTCATAAAATTTGCCGCTGTTTGCTCATTCCATGTCCTTGCTGTGAAAAAAATTAAGTCATGAAGTAGTCACCAAATTGAAGATCGCCATCAGTGCGGAACTGGTCTAGACACCCTGTGTGTCCAGGCCTGGAACATTTGATCCAGACACCCGATTTATACAGCGCATCCCCATTTGCGTTTCCTACAACTGCCCAATGCTCTACATGATGATACATGTTGGGTCCATATCGATTACGAGAGGAAAGTCCTGGATTGCGCGTGGCAGTAACCCACTGACCAGCAAACATCACTTTAGTTGGCTGCTGACCATCAGCTACAAGCATCTCGGACTCAAGTCTAGGTCTACCGTAAAAGTCAACACCCCAGCCATTTCCATAGATTACAAAAATGCCGGATGTCTTTCGTCCATCTGTGCAGCATTCAGTTCCTTTTCTATCATCAAATTTATAGCCTGCTGCTTCGAATCTTGGACGAAGCTTTTGAATTGCTGTGTAGTTCTCCGAAAGAAAATAGATGTCAGCATCGCGCTCCCATGGCAAAACCTTTTTGAATTTAACAGCTCCTAAAACAGAAGCAAACAAAAGTTAAGTAATAGGAGATGATGCCATGAAAATGATGTCAATTTTGTTCAACCACCATGATGGTGGTGGTCATAACCATAACAATGGTGTCTCCTTGACCTCCTTCATTTCATTGCATGATGTTTGTTTCACATCAATTTATTTTTATTTAGCTTGATAATTGATATTACACAACAGCCTTAAAACAACCGCTACTCACACTCAAAGAAATTTCCTTTCTTTGCAACAAAAAGGTATTTCTACACTATACCGGTACACAAAATTATCGAATATGTGGGAGTGACCAAGGCCAAAATTATCTTCTTCTGAATTTTTTTGTCTGTTCCATTCTGAAGACAAACCTGTTTGAATCCCAAAAGGGGGGAAACAGACTCAATTTGAACTGCACCTCCCTATTACAAAATAGGCACAAGAGTACATTACCTAATAGAGTTCCTGCATTAAGTTGACAGTAAACCCCAGCATTTTCACATTCCTTCATGATAAACTTGACTATGTCAGCAAGATTCTCCAAGTCACAAGGAGGAACAGCGAGTCCTGTGGCTGGTATACCACAGGACGATTTACTATCACGGGCATGCCCTCCTCTTCGGCACCCATACCAACGCACTTGCCCATTAGACTCCACCCATTTCTTCACATCCCATTTCTGGGCCAAGGCATCATATTTTTCATCTGGAACTTCTCGCTCATATATATCGAACATGACATCCGGACAGCTGGCAACAACTTTCTCTGGATGTTTGAGTTTTAATCGCCAGAATATGTCTTGAAAGGCACCGAAATGTAATCTGGAAAACAAGAAATAGTAGTCGAATTATTGAGCTTATCAAACCAGATTGACAGTTTTCATTAACGGTCCGCAAAATAGCAGAGGGTGGAGGTAGAAGTCAAATACACCATGAAAACTTTCTGTAAGCATTTTTAAGAAGACTCCTTAGAATTCTACTCTAAGGTGGTACACCATCTTAAATGAAGCTACCCAAAACATTTTGACCACCTTCCATCCCTGTGAACAAAAACAACCAGTGAATATGAAAGTGATCTTCGCAGTAATGAACACTACTTGAGCAGTAGTGAAAGTAAGGCATGAAAAAAGTGAGGCCTGTACAGGATTTGAACCCATCACCTCTGCGATACCGGTGCAGTGCTTTACCAACTGAGCTAACAAGCCAACTGGGAACTAGTCATTATGTTGGTTCCAAATAAACCCATGAAGTGATGAGTAAATGACTGTGAAGATATGAAAATCATACATGTGAACTGCGAATGAAAACGATTTGTTAGTTCAGTTGGAAGAGTAGGTTCAAATCCCGTAAAATCCTGAATTTTTCTCAGGTTTTGTTTTCACTACCACTCAAGTAGTGTTCACTACTGCGAAGACCACTTTAATTTTCACGTCTTTATCTGTAGTTCACATATATGATTTCCATATATTCACAGTAATTAAAAAACAACCAAACAACTCAGGAAGCACCCTTTCTCATCCAAAACTGTTCTCCTTTCCGTTTCTCCTCTTCTCCCAATAAAACTTAAATCTTTATACTGCATCGTAGTTTATACTTACTTTTCATCGATTCCAAGATCCTGGAGTTCTTTGGTTTTTGCCACAAATGGACCAAGCAGTACATCACATCTTATACAATCATTAAACGAGTAGTAATAGCCGTCTTCAAAATATGCAGTCCAATTTCTGAATTGCACTTGACGACAGCTATTGTCCCACTCTCCCCGTTGATTCTTTTGGCTTCCTCCTGCAATCATGACATTCCTGTTCTCACTTAGTACCCGTACAAGGCGTTCAAGATTAACATCATCCGTGAAGTAAGTGATATCCGGTGCAAACAATGTATAGGGTGTGGCCACCATCTTGAGTAACTTGGACCATGTTTCTCCATGTGTAAGGTCATCAAATGCCATGAACGTTGGATTTAAACCTTCATCTCTTAGCCTCTTGAACTTTAATTTTTTGTTTGACACAAATATTACAGGAACGCTTGGATAATGTGTGGCAATTCCTTCAAACACTTTTCTCAGCTTTTCAGGTGATAGTTCCTTTGGTGATGTCATAATCATAGTCACAAGTTCATCAATTGGAACAAAGTCTGTGCAATTTTCTCCCTCGAAACCTTTCCTATAAAAAAATGGGAATCCATAATTAGAATCCTTTCCCATAAATTTCTCGGGACAAACCTCTCTCTTCTTAACATAAGTTTCTGATGAGGAATCGCTGGAAACGGTGTCCTTTTGCAGTGGTTGTCCATCCACAGATTTTATTAGTTGCTTTAAAAGCTCAATATTTCGTTCAACTTTGTAGAACTGCAATGGAAAATGTACCAAGCTGCGTTGTGTCTCGGAAAGGTCTTTTGCTAGACGTCTTAAATCACTAGCCAGTGCTTGTGAACGACTCCTAGTTGTAATGTGAAGATACGATGAGAAAAAGTTCACTAAGGTGATGGTTATGATGACAACTGCCACAAAGACCCGCAGTTTTCTCATGGCGCTGGCAATTAAAATGTTGATGCACAAGACTGTTTTTTTGTGGGCTTTGTCGTGGCCTGTATTACACGTTCAAATTCTGTTAAAAAGAAAAGAAAGCGCACTCAATTGTTGGGACATCTCACAGTGCTGGGAGGGATTGGATTTAGTCTCAATCAATGGAATTCGTGCGACAACTGTTGGACTGAAGGCTTTTCAAGGTCCTGGTGCAGACTATACAGACCATGTAGACCGTGCAGAGCGTGCAGAGCGTGCAGAGCGATCTTTGTTCTCTGGAGAATTTCGACTGTTACAGCTCACGAGACACTGACACTAGTATTATGCGGTTTTTCAGCCTAAGAAAAAATACGTTTTCCCACCTATAAATTTTATTTACGTCTCGGTGGACGTTAAACGGAAGTCAAAAAACTTTGCTGGAATTGGTTTTTGACTGGATGATAAGCAGAAATAAACAACAAACGAATGCCTTCTTGAATGCCACAACATTGCTGGTGCATGATGCGTTGCGTGCCTTGTTTTTTCTCCAGAACTGTGAGTCAACCAGTACAACTCAAGTCTGAACCAGATCAAAGCACTTCTTTTCGCTTCTACAGTGTAAAACAAAACTGAAGGCTTCTATTGCGACTCGAAATATAAGAAAAAACCTTGAGTTACTTTCCGGCCAAACATTCTGCAAGTTTGGGAGAGTCACTGATGTTTGTCAAATGCAAACTTCAAATACCGTAGACAACCTTAATCTAGGAAAAGCGTTTTGCCTCTTTCTTGATTAAATAATACACTTACGAACTAAAGAGGAGCTGAGGGGAAGTGCACTTATAATTTGTTGTTTATTCTCCATCTGATGGTAATTTATCGTAGCCGACGTCGACCTTTCAAACGCATCAAATTATTTCGTCATAACCCAAGTTCTAAACAGCGATAAATGCAAACCAACAGTACCACTTTTTGTTCTATATTTTCGATTTCTGGTAAAATGAAAAAAAATACTCATGAAACCCCAGGTCACGTCTGCTGTTCACTTGGAAATTTTCCCATTAATTTTCATTTCACACACACTCAGTACATGCATTGCGATAGAATCGGAGACTAGGTTGGACACAACTGACATGCCCAGTTCCTTACTAGCTATCAATCAGTCTTCTACTCCGATTCGAAAAGCTTATCTCCTAGTTAGTTCGATTTTAACTTGCCTCACTTTCTTTACTGTAAAGCTTTTTGGGCTGTCTCTTGAAGACCCAGGTAATCATTTGCTTTGTTCACACAACCCATTCCTTACCTCTAACTCAGAGTCACAGACCACACAAATTACATTTGCAATAAATCTTGCCGCGTGACCAATCTTTATGTGCTCGAGAAACTTAAGCCCGCGATTTGCTAGGTAACGTAAGCTCGAAATAACCTCGTAAAATTTCGTCAACTCATAGGGTGTCCAAAAATTGGAAATAGTTCAAACGTTACCAAAAGAGTAAGAAAAAGGTGTATACACATTAATCATATATAAATCACAGTTTAAGAAAAAAAGGCAGACAAAAACTTGCAGTCTGCACGGTCTGCACGGTCTGCATGGTCTACATGGTCTGCACAGTCTGCAGTCTGCGTTTTATCATGACCGCTGTGCCGGTCACAAAATAGGTACTTCAGATGGGCGTTGTGCGCATGCCCACTATGTTACGTCTGGAAAAAGAGCGCTAAGGAAAGGAAGAGGCTCAGAAGCATCTTACTCCACAAAAAGAGGAAGCACTAAAAATGGTGCCTAGAAACAAATGTTTGCTAAAGAAAGGAGAAAAGCAAAAGCAGAGCGAAACAGAGAGAAAAGCAAAGAGAAACAGCTGTAAAGGCAAGAAACAGTTCAGCAAGACGACATGGAAGTTGGAGAAGCAACTCTGAAGGATGCAAATGAAAAATTTCAGGTAGCTTTAAAGAATATAGCGCCCAGTGCAAGTTTTACAGATCCATAACACATCACAACTTCTCCTCTCTATCTTAACTACTTGTGCTGTAATGCTGAAAACTCACGCCAAGAGTCGCACTTCAACCAATGATATCGCATAAACACCCTCCGTAATGAATTAAACAAGACTCGCAAATTAAATCAAAGTTTTTCTCAATAAAAGTGAACAAGCCTCCAAAAAATGCATTTGGAGGGGTGCTTTGGCACAATCACGTGAAAATGAGTATAATTCTCACCAGTCATAACACAAATAACGATAAGAAGTATGTGAGGCGATTTGGCACAATCGCGTAAAAATGAGCATAATTTTCACCAGTCACAACCCAAATTATGTTCTTGACATGTCTCAGCGTGCCTCTTAATTTTTTCTTGTTAATTCTTATCTTTTTAAGTATTTTATTTAAAATGATATCAACTGAATCTTAATCAAGACAAAGGATAAGTTCTACAATCAATTTTTGTTTTCCATGGCTGATATTTGTCATTCCTTCTGATCTTGAGCATTTGTTGTATCTTGCTTGTCTCTTTTTTTGTCAATAATGGTGTCAAAGTACAATTTTGAGCGTTTTTCATCGCCTTTTATTGTTATTTCTTGTCTTAGTTAGCCATTCTTTCTTTCAGTTCTTTTTCATTTTCTATTTTTAAATTGTTTTACATTGTTTCCGACCTTTTTACGAGTTTTTAATGGATTGTAACGAACGTTTAAGAGCTTTTTGCCGTATTTCTGAGCGTATTCTTCAGTGTGAGAACCTTCAACATTTTCAAGACTCTTTTTATTGCATGATGGAGTGAAATAATTAATTCGATTGATGGATTCCTGTTTTTGTCTTTGAAAATGTGGTTAATTTTGTTTGACAAGTGCCATTTGAATCGTGTTTCAATGTATTCAAGAGTTTTTGTTTTGGAACACATCTCTTATATTGTTTGAGATTCCAAATAGTTGTAATGGATCTGGCTATCTCCCTCAACAGGCAAGTGCTTTCATTGTATTCAAGAGTTTTTGTTTTGGAGCACATCTCTTGTATTGTTTGAGATTCCAAATAGTTGTAATGGATCTGGCTATCTCCCTCAACAGGCAAGTGCTTTCATTGTATTCAAGAGTTTTTGTTTTGGAACACATCTCTTATATTGTTTGAGATTCCAAATAGTTGTAATGGATCTGGCTATCTCCCTCAACAGGCAAGTGCTTTCATTGTATTCAAGAGTTTTTGTTTTGGAACACATCCCTTGCACTGTTTGGGGTTCCAAGTAGTTGTAATGGATCTGACCATCTCCCTTAACAGGCAAGTGCTTGCATTGTATTCAATGTATTCCTTTTTGTTTTGTTTTTTATCAATATCATAGTTTGGAATCTTCATAATATATGAGTACGTTAAAATAACAGTCATTTTCTACAAATCTTTTGGAATAACTGTCAATAGACACCTAGTTATGTTATCTTAATATATGTGGACATAAACACACTAAGAAAGAATGCTGAAAGGCGTATTAAAGTTGATTCTCTGAGACAAGATATCAAAAGAAATCAAGAACTATCGTAATGGAAGATAAGTGATGTAATATGAAAACAGAGAATCGCTTAAATCAGTCATAGACTCACACAAGGAGGTGCAATGACTTGCAACCAAGAAATGAGGTTTGGCAGATACTCGATAAGTTGTTAAACTTGTCAGTGATAACTAAAACATAAACATGACGCATACATCAAGCAACATTTCATGTAAGCTAATGATATATGAATATACCAATATTTTTTAATTCAGTAAATGGTGTAAGAAACTTTAAAAGCCATGATTTCACTATCACTTTCACCCCACAATTGACGCTCGACAAAAACAAAAATTATTATCTTGCCGTCGACTCTGTCAACATGAGTACATACATTGAAATACAGTCATTACATTGGAACTACTCAGGCAACCGTGATATTACTCAATGGGAACTTTTCATATGGTGATATCAGCGGCTTCGTACAACAGTCACTTGAATCAAACAAGCATTTAAAAGCAGACATTAAGGTGAAAATGGTTCCATCGTCGGTTAGAGTATTGAGAACTCTTGAAACAAATTATAAAGTGGATTTGCAAACTGGAGAATTTGCAGATCGATAACTGACAAAAAAGTTGACCTGGATAACTTGCTTACCCAGACTTTAAAATCAAGATTACAAGTAACAGATTACGACAATAACCATGACGTCGTGAATAAAAATATGTGGACTCAAAAACCTTCTCTCTCGATCTATCAAAAGGTCACGATATGAAAAGAATCAAAATTTCTAATCTCGCTGACCCAGTAAATATAACAGGCGGTTCAATCAAACGGTATATTGATACAAAAACGAACAATTTTTTTGAGAATTGCTGGTTCCAAAGCAATGACTGGCAATCTCAATATGAATAGAAGGAGTATCATAAGTCTCAAAGAGCCTCAATCACACGAAAGCACTTATACTGCTAACATTAATTATGTCAATAAAACGATCTCTGATAATGCGAACGTCAGACCAATTATGAGAAGTACGTCAGATTACGTCAGATTAAATCATTCCATATCAAGTTACGATGATGCTAACATGTTTCAATATCTCATTGATAACCCTTCCTCTGAATTCAGTGATGAAGATGATATAAAGGGTGTTCAGGTTACTAATAAAGATTTTCATAAAGTCAAAACAGAGACATATGGGATGAAACTTCATCTTGATCCAAGCAAAGGGTTTTATAGCAGTCGTGTAGGTCTAAATATGTATCAACTACAAACTAGCGAATATACTGTTCTTTTTTAACTTTACTTTCCTTCAGCATCAATCGACCATTCAACAGTCCAAATATCAGCTACCAGCAGTATTGAGACAGTTTCGAGAACATTAACTAAAACGTTTAATGATCACAGCCGAAGTATAATTCATCTTCGTAAATACAATAACGTGACTCTCAATTAACTAATGATTGATACGGTTTTAAAAAATATAGATGGCATCAGTTCCACACAAGAAGCTACAAGACTTGCAAGTATTTGTTGTTGTTTGTGGTGTTAAAGGGACAAAGTTTATGAACTACAAAATGGCACTCTTGATTTTCAAACTCCCGTGAGGATGACAAAAGAGCTGACAGTAGTTGATGCCGTCAATGATTACAATTCAATTCAATACAACTAAGAGATACCATTGGAGTCTTAGATGGACTCCCTTACAGTGGTATTCTAGTCAAGAAACTTCAATTTTAGATATCATATATATATATATGAAAAGAGCTAAAATGATTTTCGATTTTAATCATATAGACGGAAACATTGATAAAAATCAATTAATTGAAATAGAATCCCTACACCAATTTTATCATGAAAAACTTTGGCTATTCAGGAGAGCATACAAATATTTCAAACGATTGAATTTAGTGTGTAATTTGTCGTCAGTATCTGTTGTTTGTGGGACGATAGCAAGAGGTGTGACACTTTATTACACCCATTTTGAAATCACTGGTGGTCCCTGTAATCTGATTGGCTCTAATTGGTGCGATTTACTCACGAATCGCACCATTTTTTGCTTTAAATCGCATCATTTTCCCAGCCAATGAGGAGGCTACACTGAAAACAAAACAACCAATCAGATTTCAAGGCTAGTTTAAAGTGACCAATGTAATTACAGGCAAATGAAAGACAAAGAGTATCATGTAGCAAATTTTGCAACCTTTGTTTCCAAAACTCTTGTTTTTTCCCCCCAAAAATGGATAAATTTAATTTTAAACTAGCTCAGTAGTGCATCAATAAAATATTTGAACTGACCAAGTCCTGAACTTGGGCGATTTCAAAATGGATGTAATAAAGTGGTAATTGAACCTTGTGCTGTGCAATTTTGGTCCGAAATCATACTTTCAAATCGAACTCGTGCTGTGCGCTCGTTCGATTTTGAAATCACACGCATGATTTCAGCCCAAATTGCACTCCACTCAGTTCAATTACATTATAAATTCAATCGTATTAAGAACGATATCTGAAGACTTACCGTGAAATAAAAAGTTATAAGAAAAAATCGAGCCATGTCGTTTTGCTTACACATCATATAAAAAAAAATTGGTTGATTTGCCATCATTTATACGGCGATCAGGATTCAGCTATGGGTTCCTGATGATATCGTCATCGATATGTGTCCTTTAGTTGACAAATGAGATAAGGAGTATTCACAAAAATTTATCTCCAAATAATTGTTTTGATATCATCCCCAATTTGTGTTTGAATCCCATTCCAATATTGCTAATGTTCTTTTTGATTTATAAATTGGTATGCTTTTGCAATTTAATCGTTCTGAAATTTGTTTTAAAATGAAATTAATATTGATCATTCTCTTTTGATTAACGTTGATCTGAGGTAGCACACTCTCAATCTTTTCAAAACTCTCTAATATCCTATATTTATCATTCGTAGATAGTTGTATATTATATCTTTTGTATTTATCAAAGAGTGTGTTTTGAACGTGATACTTTCGATGATAAAGGGACTTTTGGATTATCCTGTGTCTATCATCATAAAAATCAACAAATTCGTCAACAGTGTCATATCTATCAACCTGACCGCAATATACACATACATATTTTCCATTATCGTTTTCAAGTTTCATATTTTACAACATTTTTCACTTATCACAGTATGTTTTTGAAGTTGTTCACACAAAACGGACACATAATTTCGTCTAATGCGTTATGAATTTCAAAATTACAATTCATTATTTTATAATATTATAGGAAATTTTTTATACCGACAAACTTTACTGGTAATCCATATCCTAAAAAAATAGCAATCTGATGTCTCATTCCCTCGGGGAAGTCCCTGTTGTATTACATCATCAACTTCCCGTTTTTCTGAGAACGTCATGCCATGAAAAAATGAAAAGGCACCCTGAGACATGTGGAAAACATATTTTGAGTGACGATTACAGAAAAATGATGGCAGAAAAAACATCTTCTCACACTTCTATTTGGGTTGTGACTGGTGACAATTATGCTCATTTTTAGGCGATTGTGCCAAATTGAAATACAGCCTCACATACTTCTTGTCATTATTTGCGTTGTGACTGGTGAGAATTGTGCTCATTTTCACGCGATTGTGTCAAAGCACCCCCACCAAATGCATTTTTCGAGACTTGTTCACTTCTTGTTTCGAATATTTTTTTATTTAATCAGCGAGTCTACCCCCTAATATGCGTTTTTTTGTGTTTTGACTCTTGTTCACTATTGCTTGGAAAAAATGGCGTGTGTTTTCAGCATTAAAGTACCAGAAGTATATTATAAATATATGTTATTTGCCGGCTGGGAGGTCCGTATGGTGAAAAACTGTGACCGAGGTCTTGAAAATACTGCCCGAGGCCGTAGACCTCGGTCACAATTTTTCACCATACGGACCTCCCAGCCGGCAAATAACATATTTATTGTTTTTAAACTTGACGAAATTCTTTCCGAAAGAACCCGAATGATTTATGGACGTAAATAAGGCAAGATCTTCCATAAACTGAACAATTTTTGAGTGGGTAAATGGTAGTTAAAATAGAGGTGATGCAAATTTAAGAGAGATGCCTCAGCGAAACATTTTCATTTCCGTAACGATAAAGGTGATTTAAAAGGCTTCCAAACAAACTTTGAAACATTATTTTTACAAGTATCTGTCACAATCTGACACCTGTCAATTAGAGAGCGCGCAAGAAAAAAAAAGCGTAGGAACATTTGAAAACAAACAGAACTGGTTTGGCAAGGACTGTCACGACAATGTTTTCTTCAAAATTAGTTAATGATCTAACGGAAAGTATTATTCACTCTCATCGACCATTCATTCACGTACAAAGATTTACCTCTGTTCATTAAGTAAACGGCGAGGAATGTAAATTGTGAGTAAATTCAATTTTTTTATTTTGAAGTTGTGAGAGTTTGCTCGTTTGTTTGCTGTAATGGCGTGTTTAACTCTGATCTTTCCTTCACAAAAACTAAATTCGAACGGCACACTCCAACGAGACACAAGGGAATGTAATGCGGCCTTTTCTCAAAAAATTCCTTCAATTTCTGTTGCGCAATTTAAGGTACAAATGTCCAAATTGAACGGAATTGGAAAGACTCACCAGGAGCGTATATTTGTTGTAGAACTTAAATTAAAACTTCGCTCGCTCTTTCACTATGAACAAATTGCTCGAGAAAATTCAGATATTAAATGAATGAAAGTTCCATCGTTCACTATAACTGTAACCAAATACCTCACGTTTCAACTTTCTGGGTACTTTTTGTGAACGATTAAAATTAATTGCAGACGGTTTTTAGGCCGCTTGTCAACCAACGTAATGACACTATTGTTTATACAAATTCATTCTGAAACCAATATTTTTCTGTCAACCAAAGTGATTTGATATAGAGAAAAGAGAGGATTCATAAGTTATTTATCGGCTTGAGGTAGTGACCGACGTGTTTGCTTAAAAATACTGCCCAGCCGGAAAACGAGGTATATTTATGAAAAATGACAACGAAAGTTGGGATGTACTCGGCGACTCACGAAAGCGTTACCGTGGCCCGTGGGCAGAGAGAGGAAAATACTGACCGGGTAAAGAACCAATCAGATTGCAAGATTCGTTACCGTGCCCTTTAAAAAAACAATAAAGATATTTATGGTAACCACACTTCCTAAATGATCCATGACCTGGAGATAATGTGCAAGCCTTTATAGAAAATTTTTTCTATGCCATTTCCTTTGATATGATTGGTCTAGACAAAACCAAAACAAAATGGTGTGACCGAGAGGATTGGAACGTTACTTTTTCTTGCTAGCTTTCTTGTGGCGGCCATTAGGGACCTTAAGCACACCATGACAGCGACGGCAACGAGGACATGGAAAAACATGAGACCTTATTGGCAGAACAATAGCTCAGCACGTGCGTTTTAAAACTTTGTACATTTCTTAGCCGTCCTATTCAAAACAACAACGTGAAATCACCACAATTTACGTCGTCTGCGAACCGAAACCGCGACGGCAAATTATTTTAATTTCCATTTGGAACTCAAGACTTCTTTTATACGTTATGCTGAAGTTGAGGTGTGACGCGGTAGGAGACGGTAAACGCATACAGCCATTTTTTAAATTCTAATTAAAGGCAGAAATCAATTTTTTAATCGAAGTCTTCCTTGGCGTTACCGTCCTGACTGTTTAAGGTCTCTATTATGTGATGCGAAGGAGACGGCAGACCAGAATTCAAAATTTCAAGAGACATCATTGACTTATTTATTTCTGTATTACTGTACTACAAAGTCTCCAAATCTAATTTTCGACAGACATGTCATCTCTATTGGTACATGAACTTTGCTCGCAGTGTTTGGTTATCAAATTCTATCCGTTTCCGGTGAGACGTCTAAAAGAAGGTAGCAACCGATGAAATAACATATTTACTTCACTCTCATCTGCAATTTTCGCATAAATGTTAAGGGACATGTCTCGTATTAAAAGTAGTTCGGCTAAACTTCAGAATACCCCGCAACTCATTTACATGTGTCGGGAGGCTTTGAAGATCGAGGCATAACACAATAGACATTCTTATTCAATGACATGTAAATAAGTTGCGGGGTATTCTGAAGTTGCTCCAGTAGTTCTGTAAGAGTTTCAGGGAACACTTCGAGGCGACCAGCTTTAACCGCCGTTTGTCTGTTTGCTCACAGACAGCCTGGGCTTCAGCAGTGGAATGACCCCATCTTGCGAAATAAGAGTCATAGCGAAACTACGAGAGTTTGTATGGGAATATTTACATATGTAAGTAAAAATACAGTCAAATTTTCAATAAAAATCTTTACCCTAATTCCCCAGTGCATCGCTTGTTAACTGACCGTTTACGAAGTTGAAAAAAAACCATTTTAGCGAGTTATCCTTTCATAGGTTTCCATTCCATTCATACTCCATTTTCGAACGCCCGCTTCAAGAAGCAAAAAATCCAAGCTCAAATTGACCGAGCGGCCTTAAATCCAACGCAGAATCCAAGCACATATACTGTAGTTTCATTTCAATTCTGCGTTAGTACTCTATAATGTAATTAGCAAGTAATAGTCGCATTTTACGAACATCTAACGGGCGTATTTTACGAACATTTACCGGTCGCATTTTATGAACATAAACAGTCGCGTTTTACGAACATTTAACGGTCGCATTTTACGAAAATTTATGGTAAAATGAAATAGCTCTGTTACATAGCGCCTTCGGCCCAGATTCTGATATTGATCCGTAAGTACTCTGACATTATGTAAGTTTGCATGTATCTTGAAAAGGTTTTGAAGTTAGGTTCAGATATTTTCCAAGGAGGCATTTTCATGAGCCATAATCTAAGGTGGACGGTAAACGACTGGGTCACCAAAACGGATATTGTTGGCGTGTAATTATATAAAGATTTTGTAATAAAACTTCACTGCCTTTCGTGATTGAAGAAGCTGAAAGTTGCCGAATTTACCAGAGTCGCTACGGTAGCCGAAAAAAAACTCTTTCGTGCGGTCATAAAATTTTCGCGTGACTTTCATTTTCACACATGTATGTGCAACAACTCTTAACTCGTGTCAACCGGATCTAAGTAAGCGCTGAGATCTCTTATAACAGGGTACAAATAGGGTGGTGAAATATAAAATAACGTGCTTAGTCGAAGGAAAATGCCTCGTGATTATTTGAACCTAGCAACAATTGTAATTCCTATCGAAATAGCTAGACGGCCGTTTACAGCTTCGAGATCAATTCGCTTCGGTCGAAGTGATCGTAGGAAAGACAGATAGACATCCTATAGTTTGAGACTAAAACTAGAAAAGTTTACCGTTCAAGTTAAAACATCACTATTCTTACCTCAGAAAATTTCGCCGGAAAATAATCCTCTCTCGAACATTTAACCAGGAAGTTCACCGTTGCATCCATCCATCCAACCCGCGCATGCTTTTTAACTCGTGAATTGCGCGCATGCGCAAGAGCGAGTTATAGGTACGATGTGGGGAATGGCATTCGCTCGCTCGCTCGCTCGCTCGCTCGCTCGATTGGTCGATTCCTGTAAACTTTTTTTAGATTTTAGGCTTTTGAGAGCATTTGATAGTTTTTGGCGAGCAATAAAAAGACGAAATGGTGACCTTTGTTGCTAAGAATAGTGGTGGGGTGAAAAAGAAGCCAATTATAATCTTTAAAGAGTTTTTTTTTTACGTTTTAGTTTCAACAAGCGGCGCCAGCGACTGGCAGGCATGCAAGGATTCACACTGAAATAACAGAACAACCTTCATTTTTCATAAAATTGTAATTTACAATCCTTGAACTTGAAAACAATCCGAAGATTCATTGAAAATATCACTTACTGCGAAGTGCTCGGAGTTCACAGATGTTCAAAAGCTTTTTCTGTTATAGCGTGAGATTGAGGACAAAATTGATCATTACGTTTCGTCGCGTGTGTTTTTCCTGTGTGAAGCAACGAAAGATGCCGGCGACTGACGAAATAACAAGTTAACACGAAAATCAAATAACACCTAAACAAACAGTTTTAGCTACCGATTTTCAGTGAATTTTTAAAGAACAATTTTCTTTTAAGTTTCAAGACAATTTGAAGATTCAACATTCATACAACGTACTAAAATGCGAAAGTTACACACCACAAAATTGGTAAATAGGCCTGAAATGAAATTCTATCTTGTTATTGATTACACGTTGCCTAGCACGTGACTTAAATCTACCCAGGCGGAGATCCAAAATGACGGTGGCAGGCTTAGCTTAGTTATATCACTCAAAACTCGTTCCCGTTTGTCTCTTTTGATAAAGAGGGAATCGTTAATGTTTTCATTAAGACAGAATTGCCTTGATTTTCTAATTTACAACGAAAGACAGTAAATCTCACTTTTCACCCACATTTACTTCCAACCTTTTCTCTTAAACCAGAAACAAAAATGATAGACGTTTAAAACACATGACATCATCCACCTTGTCAAATGTAATAGCATGATCATTTCAATGGTAATGCCTTCTTATCCCAACGTTACTTTGTTTCTTTGCTACATTAGCGAACACTGAACTACTGCTCGTACTCTAGATATGACAATCAACCACAAAATTCCCTAACCCAGATAACATTAAACATAATCTAAAAAATCATGTGTCAATTCACGAGTTTGCTCACAGAGCACTTTGATTTTCTTAGCCACGTGTGCTCCTCTTAATCAACTGTCATTCTACTGCTCGCCCCAATCCCTTGAGAAATACCTCTACCATTTAAGGTTTCTTCAAACCTTCGCGGGTGGACCCTCGCGGGTGCCTTTTAGAGTGCGCGCGCTGTTTTACGGGTAACTAACATAAACTATAAATCAATGGAAATGTTATTGAATGGAAAATTCGATGAAATTATTATCTATTGTGATTTTTATTTTGAGAAGGAAGCCGATAAATTTAAGATAAACGAGACTTATCATATGTTGAAGTTTGATGGTAATTCTGATATCCTATGATAAAATCCTATTTCGTCTTCATTCGGTACAAAAGGATGCCATGAGAAGCTTGGACGCTATCGACATTGCTGATCTTAGCCGTATGCAGGACGGGTGTCAGATAAGAACTTCGTAATGGGCCTTGCTCACCATAGAGTCTCTGTGGGTCAGTGGTAGAGCATCGGAATATCGGAGCGTGGAATCCGAAGATCTGAGGTTCGATTCCTCATTAGGACTCAGAATTTGTTCTTTGTCTCACGCACGAGACAAACGAAAAACCTCTTTCTCTATTTCTTTATCGAGCTCAAAACTACTTACCATCTTTCTTATTCTATTTACAAAACTGTAATTGCACCACGAAAAGGTCGAGTGTGTTCAGGATATTCCTTTAAACCTGAACAACACAGAGACAGACTGGGTTCCTTAAGGTATGATCAGGGTTCATCAGGAGAAACCCTAATTAACTGTCTCTGGTGAATTTTGAGATTTTCATTGCTTTTGTTTACCCCCTTTCACAAAATGAACTTTATAGAAGGAGTTTTTGTCACAAGACCTGCCAGGGGATTGGGTTGGTGGCATGACGCGCTTAAATAAGGTGCAAAAACTGTGAATTTCTTCGGAGGCCGAAAACTCGTATTTTTACGCGAGTTATCTCCTGGTACATTTGTTGGATTTTCATGAAAATTGGCCAGAATGTTCTTCAGATATTAGTTGTGGTCAGGCCCTGGGCCGGATGACTTTGACCTTTACGGAAATGCTGTGGTCAGGCCCTGGGCACGACGACTTTGATCTTTTCGGATGTACCGTTGCACTTATGTCCTCTCATTGCAGATATGTCCTCTGACGTAATGTGATAGAGTGGCCAATCATATCCTGTGATCTATCGAGCGACACGCGGCTTGGGACTGGTTAAGAGACTCCGTTGTAGTTATGTCTTCAAGCAGCAGAGGGGCATTTTGTTGCGCATGTCCGGTAAAATTTAGTTTGATACGAGAAACCGCTGGTATGCGCCTGCGTCGGTTTCCCTCTCGAGAATCACGAAAGAAAATAAGCAGTAAAATACGTCGGAAAAAACAATGGTTCGAGTATTTGAGACAACCTTTCTTCTCATTTTTTCTTCTGTAACGTAGATGGAAGCGGCAAATCCTTGAAATTATTGTGGGATGTGTGGAAGGAAGTTATTTTCAGAATGCAAAAGATTGTTCGAGTCTTGTCTCGTGATTGTCTGGGCGATCGATGAAGATGATGTTATTTTTGAAGGATGCAAGTGGCCCGTCGAAGAGTACAAAAGAATTGGATAGTATACTTTTATCGTGTCATTGCTATCTCAAGTTATCGGTGATCATTTGAAGTACTCGCCTTTCTGTAAGCGTTTTTTAGAGCTTCAACTGTACTGCTAGTACAGTGTACCTCCAATTTTGGCAAAAATGTAAAGTTTTCAGAGATTTATGTTTTGTTTCAAAAGTTTTTTTTTGACATAAATCACAACCGGCAGGGCCGATTACCAAAATAAAAAAGGTCAATGTCGAGTAAAGAAAAGTAAGACAATGCTAATGCTAGAGATATGGTAGCTCCATCTGGTTAGAAATGGAGGAATAATTATGAATTTTATCAGAGTAAGATAAAGTCTTTTCAATCATTAGTCTCGGAAATATCAACAGATATGATCGATGATGTGGGGAAATTGTGAAAGAAAACAAGTACTACTTTGGGCTTCCAGTTGTAAGATGAATAGTTAAATAAATCAATTATTACCCAGTGAAAATCACTATCATTTATCATTTCAACTGCACAAAAAAATCATATACACTCTTTGCAACCTTATTCTCCAACCTATTAAATTACAAGAGTTGTGTGACAATTTGATGGTCTGAAAAGACTCTTACACATGCTAAACAACAAAGAACCAGTAAGGCTGATATTTAACAGTGAGGGTAAAAAAAAAAAAAAAAGCCTTTTCTTTTCAGGAATAAGACTTAGTGAGGTCAGATTAAACTAATGTGAAGAGGTTTGTTAATCTCTTTATGAAAATTGATGCTTTACATCTATCAGATTTTAGAGAAATGAGACCTAAGTCAAAAGGGGACTTTGATATTGCATATTCTGCAGTAATGGGCATCAGCTTGGATGCCTATTTGCAGAAATTAATAGTTTTCAAGCCAGGGGTTTGGCTGTGCTAATTTTAAGGCAGAAAATCATAAATCAGTCGCTTAAGAAACTTTTAGCTCTGCCTGGAAGCTCAAACACTGTTATGGAACAGGACAATATTTCACCTGATCACTCCTCATATTGTTTTCCCATGAAATTTGGACAAAACTTTCAAAAAACTTTACTGGTAATTTTATAGTTGCAAAAAAAGGTATAGACACAAGTTGCATATAGCATAAGCTAGTTGAGGCAAGTTGTGTGGAGAGAACAAAAGATTGATAATTTATACCAGTAGTAAGCTTCTGGTACTAATGACATTCTCTTGAATGCCAGCTTGCCACAGCAAATGTCACACCTATCCTTTCTGTCAATAGTACTGACCATTTGTAGTGGGGTCACTTCACATCTCCCTAAACAGCAGAGAACACAATAGTTAATTCCAATCATCAGTCTCAATTAAGAAATAAAAATCGAAGGATCAAGACTTATCTGGCAAAGAGAAATACAAGTCAAACTGGTTTGAAGACATTTTAACCCGAAATTCGTTTTCAAATATGACAGAAATACTGTAGTTCACATTCTAAAGAAAGAGAGTTCCAGCCCCTTGAGTAATTATTCATTTATTTTATCGCTCACCTCATGTTTTAAGAACCAGAGAAAGTTAGATAATTTTAATCTGCGAGTTTTATAGTACACTTCGACTCAAAATTCATTTCGTATGGCAGAAGTATTCTACTGAAATAAACATGACAGAATGAAGCTGACGCCATCCGTTTCGAATAACACATGAACATGAAGAAAACGGCACCAGTTTAAACTCATGAGACAAAGCCCACGGATTTTTTTGAGGTAAATGAACTGGTTAGACCGAAGGCTAAATAAATAAACAATGAACTGACAGTGGTGAGAGATTTGGGGGCCATGTGATAAAACAAGTTCTACCGAAGTTTATCCTCTAGTTAGCCCTTTAAGCCCAAAAGGGCAATCAGAAAAATTCTCACCAAAACACAGCAAAAAAATTAGATAAAACCGCAGATGATCAAGGCAAGACTATAAACGTTGTTAAGACGCATGCCTACCTACCAAGTACAACAGACTTGGAGAGCAAAATGGCCAAAGACAGTTGTGAGCCATGACTTTGAAAATCCACCTCAACCTCCCAAAAACGAATTCGCCGAAGGTTATAGAAAGAGCAACTCAATCCTGAAGCTGGAACATTTTTTTAAGCCTTGCATCCAATGGGACAACAAAGAGAAAGAGGATAGGATGTTATTTGAAGTGATTTGAAGCTTGGGGGCCACCTCGAACTTAACGTAATTTTATTTCAAAGTTGAAGTAAAACAAGATCAAATTGTAAACTACCTTCTATTATCGTAACGAATATCTCACGATCGCCTCCACACATCACTTCGTGATTTATAGAAGTAAGACATCAACATCTTAAGACTAACCTTCAAGGTTTGTAGTCTCATGTGCACATCTTGATCGTCAGCAAATCAAATCTCAAACTTCAAGTTTTCGACTTTTTTTCGCGTTTTGTTCGCACTTTGATCATTAAAATATCCTCATCCGAAGAGCCAGCAAACTCCACAAGTATCCACAGAGTTAGAAATGGTAGTAAACTTGTCATACTCTTCCATCCCTCTCCAAAAAATATCACAGAAAGGTGTCGATCGCTCAGTTGAAAACCCGCAGAAGCGCGCTGAGAATATCAAAATGGCGCCGAACGCGCCGAACAAATTTTCTTGGCGCATGCGCAACAAAATGCCCCTCTGGCAAAAGTACTTATTCGAGGGGGTCGGGATAAGTGGAAAATTTGACCAGTATTTTCCGGTAACTGATCTCAGGAAAACATGCTGTTCGCATGATCACTGCGAACCGGATCATTGGCCTCTCACATTATTTTCTTTGAAGTTCTATCGTTCCTTCGTTGGCGCCGTGTGATCGCATCGTTGTTATAGCCTAAACGTGGAAGAATAACTCGCTACGTAAATAACAAAGCGACTTTCGACCAAAAGATGCGTTATTGTTCACGCTTTATTTGCAGTCTTGCTTTATTTACTGTCTTCATTGTTCGACTTGCGACTCCATTGACAACATTTTACACACAAGCTAAGACAAAAGCACAATGTGGCGTCATATCACAATTGTTTTATTTTGTTTAATAGCTGAAGATCATAGATTATGGTTCGTCGGCATGAAATTATATATTTTTGACGCTTCGCTGATCTGCTGGAGGTGAGATCGACTGAGAGGTCAAAGTTGTGATAATTTGTCTGCGTCGCGTCACGAAGTCTTCCTTGAATCACAGAAGTTTGGCCTTTGGTTGTTTATTTTAAATATTGTAGGTTTTTGCTGTATCGCACTAAGCCCTCCGTAAAAATTTGAAGTAGTAGATTGTGATGTGATTTTATTGCGGTCCCGCTGATTTTAGCTGTTCTTTTTTTAGTACTGTTTCTAGATCATTGTTGGATTTATTGCACGTTTGGGTGGATTTGTCATAATTTACCCCGTTTATGACAAATTCACACAATGATCCAATCGAAAATCGGGGTAAAGTTGGCTATGGCAAGTCAGTAGGATATATTCCACCTAAAGAATGAATTTCACAGAATTTACCCCGTTTTTCTAGAATTCGCTGATCAAATGGAAAATCTGAGTAAAGATGGCATATGGGAACTTAGCGTGTTGGCCACTTGCGGATGAATTCGTAGAATTTATCCCGTTTTTCTAGAATTCGTTGAAAAAAAATGGAAAATCGGGTTAAAGATTGGATATGGTAACTTGGGATCCTTTTTATTTGGAGGATGAATTCTCAGATTTTACCCCGTTTTTTGCCAAATTCACTGAAAAAAAATGGAAATTCGGGGTAAAGATAGCATATGGGAACTTCGAGTATTATTCACTTGTAACATGAATGCTCAGAATTTACCCCGTTTTTCTCGAATTCACTGATCAAATGGTAAATCGGGGTAAATCGGTTAGCCACTTGCCGATGAATTCGCAGAATTAATCCCGTTTCTCTAGAATTCATTGAAAAAAAATGGAGAATCGGGTTGAAGATTGAATATGGCAACTTGGGATCTATTCAATTTGGATGATGCATTCTTAGATTTTACCCTGTTTTTCTAGAATTTGTTGAAAAAAATGGAAAATCGGGGTAAATATTTTTTTTTAAAATCTGACTGTCACAATATTTTTATTTATTTTTCATAAATTTTTTAATTTATTTTTTAATACAAAAACAACTATATTACTTTAATTACAGCTATATTACTTATATCACGGCTACAGAAAATAACTTACAGTACAGTTACATCTATAGCTTACGTTTTTTGTTTTTTACAAATACGTACGTTACAGTGCAATACAATATTTAAAACAATACTTGTTGAAGAGCGACTAAACAAATAACTATATATTAAAAGAAAAGAAAAGAAAAAAAAAAGCGTTTACAGCCAGAGTGCACTACTCACAATTTATAGAAAAGAAGGTAGTTTAAAACAAAACAAAAAAGTGCAGGAAAAAAGGATACAAACATCAAATTATATGTAAACAGAATTAAAGAAAACACTAAGTTAATGCGTGTTGTGCTTGTTTTAAGCATGGTTTTTCTTATAATAATGATTTATGCATTATAATGTGAGAAGAAGAGCGGGAAGTTTTTATTTCCGGAGAGATGTTGCGCATTCTTCATATCCATACAAAATATCTAGTGACCACAAAAAGGAAGTTTAGTTTCTTGTTTTTGTGTGGCTTAAGCCCTAGTACTATAAATGGCGATAGATTGAAAATTTCTGCGAAAGGTTCTCCAAGGTTAATTATCCATTGTTTAAGACCTTGCCAGAAACGGTTGGATATATCACAAGTCCAAAATAGGTGGATGAGAGTATCTTTCTCACTTTTACAAAAAGTGCACTGCTCATTGTCCCTAAGGTTTACCTTGGTAAGAAAAGTGTTGGTGGCTAGTCTTCTGTGCAGTAGCTTAAATTGAAAAACAATCAATTTTGTGATTTTTTTGCACAGAAAAGGAGTTCTGTAAACTGCCATCCAGTCGACATTATCTGGTGTTTCGAGCATGCATTCTGTTGCTCGTCAGAATTTTATATGTTAGTCTTTTTGGTTTTGTCGTCTTTAGGAAGGTGTCGAAGGTAGTTTCGTATGCAGTATTACAGCTGTTGAAGTTAGCTTCATTGCTTTTTTGTAAGGCCTTAACAGCTGATGAGATGCCTTGAAAAGTAAGGAAGTTTGTTTTAGTGTCGTAAAGCTCTTTAAAATCAGAGAAAGATAGGAAACTATTCGCATCATTCATCAAATGGCCCACTGTTTTAACTCCCTTTACAGACCATGAACGATAGTATACAGGTTTGTTACCGACACGTATAAGAGAGTTATGCCATAGACTTTGCGCCTTTAGCTGATCAATGGAGGAGAAATTAGTTTCAAGTGAGATTTCTGACCAGATGTGGAGTATTACTGAAGTAAAGGCCTTTGCAGTTTTTATAGTTTTTAACAGATCTTGTTTATTAAGGTTGGTACGAAAAAATTCGACACCACCTAGATTTTGTAATTCATAGTCAAACAAAAGTTTCCATTTTCCTTGATTTTCCGGATCTAGATATTTTTTTACCCAACTTGATTTAAGAGCTTTGTTGAAAATTTTGATATCAATCATCCTTAACCCTCCGTTCTCGTAGTCGTTGATCATTATGTTGTGCTTTACCTTGTCTCCCTTGCCATCCCATACAAAATTGAAGAATACATTACTTATTTCTGTTAGAGCGCTGTGGTTGGACGGCAGAGGGGACAGGATGTAAACCAGTTGAGAGGCAATAAGGCTTTCTAAAACTGTAATTTTTCCTAATAAGGTTAAACGGCGCAGTTTCCAGCAGCTTAAGCTGTTTCTGATTTTGGTTAGTTTTTCGTTGTAATTAGCTTCTATAGTGGTTTTGGGGTTAGTGGAGAGCCATACGCCTAGAGCCTTAACCTTATCTTTTACCTATTTAAAATCTTTGTCGGGTCTGAGATGTGTTTCGTTTCGAATATTCGCACGGATCCACAAAGCTTCAGTTTTCTTGCTATTTAATCGGAGACCAGAAATCTCGCTGAAAAAGTCTAATATTTGTAAGGAGGTTGTTAGAGAGGCGGGCGATCGATCTAAAATAAGGGTAGTATCATCCGCGTATTGACTGATTTTTACTTCTTCTTCGTTTATTTTTATGCCCTTAATGTTTTTATTTTGCCGTATTGTTTCGGCTAGTATTTCTACACAGAGAATAAAGAGATACGGAGAGAGAGGGCAGCCTTGCCTTACCCCCCTTTCAAGTTTGAAGAAGTTGCTAGACCAACCGTTGTTAAGAATGCAGCTTTCTGTGTTATGGTAAAAGAGCTTCCAGTTGATAGCAGATTGCCAAAAATTGTAACACTGTAAAGTTTTTGGAAGAAAAGACCATTCTACCGTGTCGAAGGCCTTTTCAAAGTCGAGAAAAAGTAGAAGTCCTGGAATGAATCACAAATCGGGGTAAAGATAGCGTATGGGTACTTCGGCTATTATCCACTTGTAGTAAGAATTATCAGAATTTACCTCGTTTTTCTAAAATTCACCTATCAAATGGAAAATCGGGGTGAATATGGCTTATGGGAACTGAGGGTATTAGCCACTTGGGGGACGAATTCTTAAAATTCATACCGTTTTTCTGGAATTCATTGAAAAAAAAATGGAAAATCGGGTTAAAGATTGGATTTGGCACCCTAGGATCAATTCCATTGAAGGAAGAATTCTCAGAATTTACCCCGCTTTTCTAGAATTCACTAAGAACATAAACTTCTTTTAAAATTTGTAATTTTTTCTATCTTTCATTTTTAACTAAGACTAGCGAGCCGCACAAAGAAACACTTTTTGTAGTTGTAAGCTTCTCGTTTATTTCGGACGCGTTTCGTCTCTAATTGAGACTTCATTGGGGAATAACTACAATTAAAGAGGAAGAATATATTTTATAGCATGTTGTTGTGCCTAAGTTTTGAATTTCTATGGACGTTAATAATAACTGAAAGCGGGTGTTATAAAAAAAACTCCTAATTACAATTAAGTTATTGCGTATCGCTTTATTTTGGGGGGGGGGGGGGGGGGGGCTAACGATTAGCGCTAATCGTAGAATTTCACCGCTGAAAAAAGTCATGGAAAATAGGGGTAAAGATGGCATATGGGAACTTAGGGTATTATTCAGTTGTAGCGTGAATTCTCAGAATATACCCCGTTTTTCTAGAATTTACTGAAAAAAAAAATGGAAAATCGGGTAAAGATAGGATATGCCAAGTCAGTAGGATAAACATGATAAATTCCAATTGGTGGAAGCATTTTCATAATGTGCCCCGTTTTTCTATAATTCATCCAAAAAAAAATGGAAAATCGGGGTAAAGTAGATTAGATGTGGCAGGTCAATAGAATATATTCCACTTGGAGGATGAGTTACTAGAATTCACCCCGTTTTTCTATAATTCCTTGAAAAAAAAATTGCAAAACCAGAGTAAAGATGGCATAAGGGAACTACGGGAATTATCCGCTATTAGCATAAATTCAGAGTTTACCCCGTTTTTGTATAATTAATTCATTAAAAAAAAGGAAAATCAGGGAAGATTTGACAAGACAACGTACAGGTTGCATTCCACTTGCGGGATGAACTCTAAGAATTTACCCTTGTTCTCTAGAATTCACTAAAAAAAATGGAAAATCGGAGCAAAGATGGCATTTGGGAAGTTGTAGCATGGATTCTCAGAGTTTACCCTCTTTTTCTTGAATTAATTCATTAAAAAAGGAAAATCGGGGTCAAGATAAGATATGACAACTTAGGGACCGGTCATTATTTATCGCCTGGGGGGGTCGGAGTATTTTTGTTGTCACATCGGAGCATTTACCTGATCCCCCCGTAGAGTATCTAGTTTTTTAGAGATCCCCCCTTATCGGTAGTGGAAAGTTTCATGATCCCCCCCCCCCCTTTTCTCCCAGCCACCGCCAAATAACTTTTTGAATATGCAAGTGATATTTTAATAGTGGTACTTACGTCTCATGGACCTTGAACCACAACGGTAAATATTTGCTCGTCAAATACGAACTGAATTGTCGAGGAAGTGCCAATCTCAGGCTGTTCATCCAAATCCACGAAAACATAGTCATCGTCGCTCTCTGCCTCTCCACTTTCGGATTCTTCATCCTCGGATTCCACGTCATCTTCATCACTCGACAGTTCTTCTGTTATCACAGTCTCTTTATTCTGTCGGTAATAGTGACATCGAATGGCCTTCACTTTGTCAAGTTTCCGACCCACAGTCGTCAAACCATGCTTGTTGAGATACAGGTCTAGTTCTCTTACCCGCAACTTTTCAACTTTGCCACCCTCGATGAGGTTATCCCATTGAAAGTCCTTGTACGTTCGTTCGGCCTCTTGCCTTCTTCGCTCCTGAGCTGCTCTTGTTCTGATGTCCTTTCGGATCTCAATATCCTTCAAATGATTAACATATGCAATGACGTGCTTCTCTTCCACATTATATTTTGAGCAGAAGCTCTTCATGGTATCCTGATCGTTTCTGATACTGTCAGAATGTTCCTCGTACAGATCTTTAATACATTTTCTTGGAAGGTAATCATCTGGTGTCCTGCCCGTCGATTCCGTCTGATAGATATCCATGAAATGTCCAGGATTGTTTGAATCTGGTACAGGTTGCGGAATTCTTTCCGTTTCTGGACCGACCCATCTATTGTTAGAACACCAGGAACAGAGATTGGAACTTTCTTCTCTTGACTCTTTACAGGCATCACGACAGAATTCCATAAAAAGTTCTCCACGAATATAGTGGTCTTCCATAAACGATTCGATCTTTCGGAAGTATGCTGCACCGGGCGCTTGCTCTTTGTTTCGTTCTGATGCACCCCGATAGTTGTCGAGGTAAACAGAATTGAAAAAGAATAATTCATCAGGGGACTCGCTTACTTAAGGGCAGTGGTGATGTCGCGAAGTGTGAGTCCTCCTTGACCACTGTCAATGAGGCCTTTAATTCAGCATCCGATTTGCTCTCATTTATCGACAACAGACGAAAGAACCTTTATACAGAAGAGCATACCTTAAGGTCGTTTGCAAGTGATGAGCTCAAATATTTCCAGGAAGCTCAAGAGCGAGTGAAGGCCATACACCAAGAGCTGCAGAAAGCCTCCAATGCGCTCACGACCACCCTCATGAGCTTGAAGAGAAAGTTCCCATCTCCCATGGGGAACAACGGCCAATCCCGAAGAAAAAAAGAAAACAAGAGAAAAGTGAAAAAAATCAAGGAGAAAAGGTTGCATCAGCGAGCAGCAATTCTCCTAGAAAAACTTACCTCAAAAGAGGTAGCTAAAGAGGTTTTCGATTCACTCGAAAAGAATACTTACAAATGTGTCTCAAGTATTAATGCAGGATTCACTGCGAGATTTGTCAAGCGTCTCCACCTGGATCCTCTGCTATGGCTTTTGGAAAGAGGCGTGTTTGAAACAGAGCTGGCACGCAATTTGAAAGTGGTAGTGGCCAGAATGAACGAAGAGAATAGCAGTAATGGTGCTGAAAAAGGGTCAAGTTCGGGCGAGGATTCAGATGAATCTGACGAGGAGACTGTGCAAGAGCCAGTGGAGAGGGCTGCCGAAGATTCTGACACGGAAGCGGAACAAGATACAGCCTCACCAAAATAAACACTTTTTTATTTGTTTTCATTCGGCCGCGTATTAAAATAATGAAAGTTAATGATTTTAGATTACGATTCTCTATAAAACAAACTGAAACGTTATGCAACAATTTTGAGCAATTGTAAGTATTCCATTCTCAAAATCTTGATTACCTTTCTAATTTAGATCGTGCCTGAATAAAAACGTGTATGTTAGACTACGATAGTGATTCTTTTTTACAAAATGGAGGGTCTGTAAAAGGGTTTGGGTTTTGTGTCTGGGCTAGAATAGAGTTTATATAATACAAAATACAACTGAACGTGGTCTTGAATATATGGTTGGGGGTTTAGAGTCCCAGCGGCAAATCCTACCAAAGTATTTACAAATGCAATCACCCGGGGTCCCGGCGCGACCTAAAATTCCTTTTTTTTTGGTCTGATCCCCCCCATTATGCTTGTCAATTACGGCTGATCCCCCCTAAAGGTCTTCAAAAAACCATGTGATCCCCCCCTAAATACTCCGACCCCCCCCCCCCCAGGCGATAAATAATGACCGGTCCCTTAGGATATACTCCACTTACGCTATAAATTCTTATAACTTACCCCGTTTTTCTGGAATTCATTGAAATAAAAATAGAAGACCGGGTTGAAGATTGGATATGGAAACTTAAAATGTATTCCACTTACGGGACGAATTCTCAGAATTAACCCCCTTTTTCTGGAATTAATTAGAAAAAAAAAATGGAAAATTAGGGATGTCCCGAGTTATAATTTATTTCAGTTTAAAGATGAATGGACACAATTTAGCCCGTTTTCAGAATTCATTGAAAAATTAATTCGGCACGTTAGAATACATTCTTTTATGAGATGAATTGTTTTTTTAGAATTCTCTGAAAATAACGGAAAATCGGGTAAAGATTACACATAACAAGTTGGGATATGTTTCACTTGTAGGATGAATTGTCCTTTTTTTACCCAATTGTGTACAGAATTCTTGGAAAAAAAGCAAAAAACCGGGACAAAGATTGAATGTGACATGTTAGGATGTATTCCACTTAAAGGATGAATACTCAGATTTTACCCCATTTTTCCAGAATTTACTCAAGAAACGGAAAATCGGGGTGAAGATTGACTATGAAAAGCTATGATGTATCCTACATGTGGGATTAATTGTAAGATTTAACCTTATTTGTCTCTAATAAACGAAAAAAAAAATGGAAAATAAGGGTAAAGATTTGATATGGCAAAATTGGAAACTCGGAGTGAAGGATGGCATATGGGAGCTAAGGGTATTATGAACTCTCAGAGTTTACCCTGTTTTTCTAGAACTAATTCATTAAAACAAAGAAAATTGGGGTAAAGATTTGACATGACAACTAAGGTTATATTCCACTTGCGTGATGAATTGTCAGAACTTATCCCGTTTTTCTAGAATTCATTGAACAAATGGAAAATCAGGGGTAAAGATTGAATATTGCAAGTTATGATATTAACCACTCGAATTGTCGCGATTTACCCCGTTTTTCTAAAGTTAATTGAACAAATCGGGGTAAAGATTGGATATAGAAAAGTTGTGATATTATCTACTTGTAGGATGAATAGTCACAATTAACCACGTGTTTCTAGAGTTGATTGAGAAAATGGAAAATTGGGGTGAAGATTGGATTTGGTATGTTAAGATATATTCTACTCGCTGGATAAATTGTCAGAATTTGTTTCATTTTTTGAGAATTTCCACATTCAATGAAAGCTTACCCTCGGGTGAGGTCAATAATTTTAGCCGGTACACTGTAGAATCCCCTGCACAAAGCCTGGGGATTATTCGACAAATATCACTGAGTCTGAGGAGATTATTTTGCTGGAAAAGAGAATGTAGCCTTCCCTATAATATATCAGTTTATCAGTCTGCAAGTTTTGGTGTTATGTTTTACCACTGTGATGTTCTGATTGTTGAAAAGGGTCTGCATATTCCTCACACCCTTGGAATTTAAGTCAGTTTAGCGTTAAAAATCTTTTCAGGCAATGAGAAATTTCCCCAGAAGTCTCTGTATACACAGATGCATTGCATACATTGACGGCAAACTATTGATTTATCTTCGCGTTATAAGCAAAGTGAACATCTACGAATAGGCCCACGGGTACTATTCACCGTAACAGAACAATTAAAGGGTTTAGTGCATGGTGTCTGTTTACTTGTGGAACCAATGGAGAACTTGACATGACATCAAGAGTCACTTAGTAGGGCGTAACAAAAGAAAAATCTATGTAAGCAAAGGACAAGTTTTAAGTTTCTCTTCCAAATATTTAATGTCTTTCGATCACGTAAAAATAAAAAAAGAAACAATATACATGAAATTTATAATACTGATAAATCACGTGTACGTTTTTAATTAATTGAATATTAGTATTAAAGTATAAAATAAACCTCTTGGCAATGTAAGATAACTGACTAAACTTATTAGTGAAATCTTACATTGTCAAGAGAGGCGTGAAAATGATAATTATTAACTATCACTTCTTTTCCTTGATCTTGATCTTGGTGGGGCACAACCGGGCCGCGTCTCACAAGTCTGTAGTTGTCCTGTCGTAAGCTTGTCGCATGCGAGAAACTCTGACGTACAGTGTAAATAGGCCCTTAAGCATCCGGAGAAAGAGAATCCACAATCTGTGAAAAAGTGTTGGAACACAGTTCTCAAGATAGGACTAACCTCCCCCTCGTACCTTGCGGTGTTAGTGCGGTAAACTAACATGGAGTCTCACTTAGATTGTGTTAGGCAACATTGCAATGGGCAGGAAGCCGGAAGGATTCGAAGTGTTTCAAAGACTTTTGTTAGAGATTGTAGCCCATTAAATGAATGACTGTTTACCACTGATTCATTTCTTTCAAGGATCCTGCAAATCATCTGAAATATCATCAGCGAGGATACCCGAACAACGCTTATACTCGTGGAAATTCAAACGGCTAATGACAACAGCGGACAATGTAATAAACTGAAACTTAGATTGCCGTGCTTTCGTCGATCAAACTCTTTACCGTATTCAACAAAGGATGAGTTTTGAAAAGTTCGCGATTTAACTAGTCAGCTACAATATTATTTTTCTTATTTTAAGAATAAAAGTAATAACCTCTAGAACTAAATTGTTTTCGCAATAGTCGTTTTGTCATAAAAAAGTAGTAATACGATGTATCGTATTCCAGGCAGTTACAAAGTTCTCCATGGGAGAGATTTCCAGCTACAAAATCTTTAGGTTTCGTATAATGGGGTACGATCACCGTTGCGTGATCATAGAAGTTAAATAGAAAATGTTTCTTACCTGAAAAAAAACAGGCGAGCAGAACAGCAGTTGTTCGGCGAAGTTGGTTTTAGATTATGGACCATACGTGATCGCGAGTGAGTTTTTCAGTTAGCAGAACAAAGAAGTACTATTTGTCGGCAAACGGCACAAAGACTTTTCTCACATCTGCGAATTGATCGCACTTGGCAAAGTTTTGCGGTCAAAATCTGTCCAGGAGACACTTTTCCAAATTGCACCCTAACTTTTCTATTTCGGAATTTATCCAGGAATTTGCCTAGTTTATTGGAAAATCGGCAAAAACATCAGAGACGCTGTAGGGCTTTGGTGTGGCAATGAAAAGAGGTTGGAAACTTTGTTGAGTAAAAAAAAGGAAGTGAAGTGACAAAGGGTCCCGGTATTCACAATCATCGAAAGAGTAACAGAAGACCGATGCAATCTCGGTTATTTTCCCATGCAAGAAAAAACTAATCAGCTCAAAAATTTCGGTTTAAAGTAAGCTTAATGTGCTAAAAGGAAATCAGAATTCCGAAGACGTATATTTTAAACCCCCTGACAACGAAAAATATTTGAAGTGGTTTTGATACCTCAACAGTCACTGAAACCAGAGTTTCTCTGATTAGGTTGTCTTGAATTTTGCCAGCTTTGATCGGATACTTTGCGTACAGGAGTGTATCGCACAATCCTGGAATTTCGCCTTGGGTTACAGGAAACCCTTTTCAGCAAAAGTGTCGGCATTTAGCTAATTTGTTTTTCGTTCAAAAGATATAAATCCTAACGCTATGTCACTCAAGGAAAAGTGGGTCGCAGAATTTGAATTATGATAACTCTTACTTGAAAGCGAAACTGAAAATTCCCCAAGATAGAACCTTTGCCCAAGTGCGACCTATGCCTTTTAAGCGGCAGTCACCCTTTATAAAACGGTCAACTGTCGAATTAAGTTTTGATTTCCTCTAATTATTCTTTGTGTTACCTTTAGCAAGTGGTCACCGCGGTCAACCTTGAAGGGGTCATAAGGGCTTTTTTCTTTTGTCTTGACCTAAGCAGTCAACCTTAAATAATCGGCCATACAGTCATTCCGACCGCTAATACAGGTTTAATCGGAAAAGTTTCAACATTGTAGGTAAAGATGTCGACAATTGACCGCTTGCCCCACGTTTGCCTTCTCGCTTTATTCAACATTCTTTCAACTTCGGATCTTGTAAATGTGTCTTTAACATGCAGAACATTTTACAAAATTTTGGTTTCTACTAAAAGGCCATTTACGCTTCTTGACTTCCGATGTTTCGAGAGGAGGATGACCTACATTCCTAACAAAGGCATATGGTCTAACATCACCCACGTGAAATTTCTCAGCCTTAGATTCTGTGTCAAAGTAAGTAACTTTGCACCGTTGAAGGATATGGTCCGACTGATAAGCCTGGACATTTATTGTACGAATATAAGTGGAGAAGAACTCTGCGAATTCATTCCGATGGGACTGATCGGTATTAACTTTGGTTATTGCGAGCGACTGACATCCTCCAAACTACTTCAGGAATTTTTGCAACAGAGATGCAGTCTGGAAATGGTGGGACTTTCTGCCCTTAATCAAGCTGTTAACGATGAGGTTAGTACCAAACGGGAGTTTTGGAGCTTAGCCTATTATTGCGTTCGTTTGCGGTTGCCTGTGGTCTGGACGCTTTCCAATAATCTTTGATTACTTCTAATATATCTTGTTACTAAGATATAACAAGCTTGGAACACTGCCCATAGAAAAATATATAATTCTACCGAAAAAAGTTTTTGCCACACTGTGAATATTATCGGTAAAAAGAAAAATGTTTTGCATCATGGAAGTTTAATGTAAATAGCTTATCTGTTAAAATATATTAAAGTTCAAGTGGACAATCAGACTTGGTTTGATGCTACTCTGGTTTACAGATTTAATGAATGTAACCGAAGACGTTAGAATCCATAAACCCAACGTTTCGACACTCCTGTCTAGTGCCTTCATCAAAGGTGATCTAAACGATGCAACAAGAGGTGGCTTTATCCTGGTGTACCGGTTAACCAAAATATGTCCTGGTGTGCCGGTTGACGAAACTTGCGTGACATTGGTCAATCGAATAATAGCGTGACAGCTAGATAATTTGATAAATAATTATTGCTTTGATAATAAAATACAATAAAATGCCGGCATTGGTTCATTGTTGGGTTATTTGGATCAGTTGGGTCATTCGGGCCAGTTGGGTCACTTGGGCCAGTTGGGTCATTCGGGCCAGTTGGGTCACTTGGGCCAGTTGGGTCACTTGGGCCAGTTGGGTCACTTGGGCCAGTTGGGTCACTTGGGCCAGTTGGGTCACTTGGGTCACTTGGGCCACTTGGGCCAGTTGGGTCACTTGGGCCAGTTGGGCCACTTGGGTCACTTGGGCCACTTGGGCCAGTTGGGTCATCAGTTATCTATAAACCAGGTGAATTTTTAATCGCCGATTTCCCGCCACAATTGCTAAAATACAACCGCTGACCTAGGCGCCTGTTAGTTCATTCTAGCTTTTCCCGCCATCAAAGAAGGTGCTCACAAAAGTTACGTAGTTAGTTTTTCGATATTCGACATATCATGGACACTCAGAGTAATGTCACATCTACCGCGGAACTGGAATCTCAGCTGGGCCAAATTATTCTTTCTATTGAAGAAGTTGTACCCCAACGCCTTCGTCAATGGCTGACGGCGTTCGCTTGTAGCAATGGCACAACGAGGGAGATGCTACTTTGTTCAGCTCTGGTGTCTACGAGCTCTTTGCTCGGTCAGACAACACTGAAGCTTTTTGGTTCCTACGAGGAGAAGGCAAACCTTCATCTGATCGCTACTGCCCCTTCTGGAACGGGGAAAACACCAGCGTGCCAGAAAGGATGCGTGGAGCCAATCGTGGGCCATGTCGAGGAGAAAATACAGACCAGCATTGTGATTGATGAAACATCATCAAGCGGCCTATTCAACCATTTCCTGGGAGGTTAGTTTTTATTTGACATCGACAGGAGCTCCTAGCATTGATTATTATCCTTGGAGTGTAGTAAGCTTCAGCTAATATTACAAGACTTAATGAATCACTGAAGGAAAAAATTCCTGATAAATAATTTAATGAATTTGAGAAATTTTCTTTAACCCTTTAACCCCTAAGAGTGACTAGCATTTAATTTCTCCTCACAATATCATTCCTGAATCAAATGAAGATCATGAGAAAAAATGAAATGATCAATAAGTAAAGAAGCTCTTGACTGTTAAAAAATTGTCCCTGTCAACACCATATGAAATGTATTAAGAACACTGTGGAGAATATTCCTATCAATGCTAGGGTGTAAAGGATTAAATGATTCTCTAGAAGGACTACTGATCTTGTGCCCTCCATTCTTGGGGCTAAGCTGAGGGGCTCCCATATGAAACAGACAGGGTTGCTTACTGAAAATATTGCGTTAAACCCCTAAAGGAGACCAATGTGGACTTGACTCAGATGTAAATAAGTAAAAGGCAATATTTTTTTTCCATTTCTTTACGTGTCCCCCATAGGGTCTTTAATATGTTGGCATTTTTCCTGGAAACACCCAAAGCAAGCTCAAACATCTGAAATTTACACTCCAAAGCAAGACAATGAACACCCCAGTCTGTTTTGTATGGGGGTCCCCCTGGGCCCTTTACTCTGCAATTAAGGGTAAGTGGGTAGAAATTATGGGTAGTATTAGAAATAATTTCAGCTCTAATTTACAATCAGTTGTCCAGGAAAACAGAATATAACCAATTCAGTACATTTTATTGCAGCATCCACAGTGCCAATCCTTTGTGTGGATGAGGCATACTCTCTCCTACAAAGACTAACATATCAGGGAAAATCAACATCACAGACAAGCCTCTCAATGGAACGCCTGTGTAAATGTTACGATGGAGATTTTTGGTACGTACTAAAGGGGACAAAAGGCAAGCGAGTTGGAGTAACTTCAGCTAAACTAGCCCTCCTTGCTTTCACCACCCCTCAGCAGTTCCTGGAGTCAGTTTGGCCAAAAATTGTAGCCTCAAAAAATGGGCTGGCAGAGAGGTTGCTGTTTTTTTATCAAAGAAGATCAGAAGATCTTGACCTGGAAGCCATGGCAGAAAACTCTGACTCCCTGGACGAGTTTTCTGTTAAATCTCTTGGCGATGTATTTGAAAAGATATATGTGGAACATAACACAACCCCAGCACTGAAATACACACTGACTGCCACTGCTAAGGAAGTTTTCTTTAAGTTTAGCAAGCCTAATGAAGATGACAGCCAGGGTGCAGTTGCCAGTCCAAGTATTTCTTCAGGTTCAAAGAAATATAAAAACACTTTACGTGTTGCTTTAAATATGCATGTCCTTTATCACCGGCTAACCAAAGCACTTGCCTTGGAGTCAGGGACAACACCCACAACAATCACAGCAGAAACCATGCAAATGGCAATAACTTTCATGGATACTCTTGAGACCATGAAGGGAATCTCAGAGCTGGTGAGTTTAATATAACAATAATGGTAATAATAATTATTATAATTGTCATTATTATAATAATCTATTATGGTGACACACCTGGAAAGGAAATGACCATATCCTGGACAATGGGGGCATTTCTTTGTTCTAACACCATCACATTTACTCTACATCTGTAGATTTTAAATTACTCCTGATGAGCAATGCAAGACTTACATGACATTCCCAACCAAAAGATCACATGCTTAATTAAATTAATTAAGTTTAATTTTTTATTCCAAACTGATTGGAAAAAGAACAAAACAATTCAAACTACAAGATACATGGTTTGCATTATGCACTCAATATTTAGTGGACTGCTGATAACATAAAAACTTTATGGTTTATTTTAATTTGAGCCAAATGGGTTTGTTTTACAGTCTTGCCATCTGCAGAAGTCCTCAGTAGGACTCAAAGTGGGAGTGTTGGGTGAAGACATCCAAAAAAGAATTCTGTTTCTCCCTGGTCCTTTTGTGTGTGTAAGAAGAGTAGTGCGGAGCTATTCTTCTACTAGAAGACCCAGCAGTAAAGCAGCCCAGGAAGCCATGGCAGCCTTACAGGAAGCTAGAATTGGTTCCATCATAAAAATTAATAAGTTGGTAGTCTTCTGCAAAAAGCTTCCAACAGTCGTAAGCCCACATGCAATTGCTGCTTGTGGTTTGACACCAGAAGAGTACCATCAGGTATTCCTAAAAAAAGATAATAAAATCACAGTGGACATGCACGAAACTGTCATGAATACTCATCCACAAAAGGATGAAATTCTAGCATTCTTAGAGGCAACAGAGTAGAACTTTTAATACTGTACTTCTTGTCTCTTTGATATATTTTTGTTGTGTCTTGACTACAACATATGTACATAGCATTAATAGCAAATTGCATACATTTTTTTTTATATAATTAGGTGTGTTGAAATCAATCACAAATTGAAACAAAATTTTATGCACAGAAAGATGGTATATAAAAATCAATGTAGTTCGCATTCCTTTTAAATTTATTAAATTAGTATATTTTGATGTGATATTTCAAAAAATGAATGCTCAAAGAAAATAATTACATAACTGAATTAACTAAATTCCTTGGATAGTAAAGAAGGAACATGTGGTAAATCATTATATTTTTGTTGTCTCCTGACTGCATTAGATGTACATAACATAGCAAATTGGATACATAATTAATTTTTTTACATAGGTTTATTAAAAATTTCTCTTAATCACAAATTGAGACAAAAGTAATATTGTGGAGTAAGATAGTTTATAAAATTTATTTTGTTCATGATTCTTTCATATTGTATTAGTATATTTCGATGTCATATTTCAAAAACTGAACACCCAAAGATAATAATTACATTACCAAATTAATAATAAAAGTTCCCGTTCATTTCAATCATGTGCACTTTGTTATATCTACTGAAACAACTGCCCAGATTATGTTGGGGGTGATGGTGGGTGGTGGGGGAAGATGTTGAAGTTTCCATTTGACTGGCTTGTAGAACCCTATTCCTAATGGTTACTAATACTGATTCCCTGCCAATTAGTTTTAAAAAAACTCAATTTGGCTAACATTAGGTGGTACTTACAGTATCCAAAAGAGTATGTTTAATCAGAACCAGTTCAGTTCAACCTGCTTTTTGTAAAGCGCTTCAAAGCCTTTAGCCACTTTCTTGATGCTTTGGAGTTTCCCATCTATTTGTTTGGCTTTCTTTGGTTGCAAGGGACTTCCAAGATTTTTTGAAATGTCATGAAGTTTGGAGTAGTGTTCATACACTCTTGAAGGTTCAATGCTTAGACCCTTCAAAGATGCAAAGTTCACAAGACAGTCTAATGTAAGACTTTCAATCTCAGACCATCCAGATACTGGAGTTAAACCTTGACTTGTCAGATAATCAAGACTGGAGATGCTCTCTTTGGCCTCTTGTAGTTTTTGCTTGGGTCGGTACCTTGAAGTTGTTACAAGTGTGTATGCCTGCTTGGCAGCCTGGGAGCTGCCATAAGGATTTCCACAACCAACACATTTACATCGATGGGAGCAACCAGCTATTTTAGAGTAGCATTTACACCGGCTCTTGTTACCATTTGGTACTTGACAGCAGAATTTTCTTCCATCCTTCTTGGCAGAACCACGACCGCATGAGCAGTGCTCAGGCACCTGTTCCTTTGGAGAATTATTGCTACATGTACTTGTGGAACTAACATGGGGTGGGATAGCTTCATTCACGTTCTCCAAAGATACCACATTGTGATATAATTCTGGTTGACCAATACTGTATCCCAGAAAAATTGCCTTGGTAGCTGTGCAAGGCAACAATGGGGAAACTGGTACTACAGGCATGTGGTCCAGTGATGTAAAGATGACTATGTTCAGTCTCAGAATCTGGGATAGTGCAATTCCTATGACATTCCCCAACTCATCTGAAAAAAAATGAAAGTCTCAGAGAGGCTTTTTGGTGTGCTTAACTATGTAAAATCAATCCTTATGGATTAAACAAAAGGTGCAAGTTTAAATTCCAGAAATAGAATACTCTATAATTAACACCACTTTGCTGCTATTTGTTTTGTTTTTTTTTACAACGGGTATTTTACTCTTATGTTATTCTTCCGTATGTAACTTTTCATTCCAAATATAAATTTTTTATTATTGAGAAACCCAAACAGGCAAAATATTCACTATACTGAAAACCTGTAGGAGAAAATTTCCCTTTTTCTTTTTTTTATTCCACTTTTACAAATATATCAAAAAAAGGAAAGAATTTTAAGAGCATTCATGCCTCCCCAACAGAAGCAAGTTTTTCTAACACTCCGCCCATTTAGAAATACAAATTTCACTTTAAACATTTTCTATATTTTCCCTCCAACTCAAGGAATTTCCAATGCCTTGGAGATTTTTTGGAAGTACACAAAAAGAGATGTCATCTGTCCTAACCAAAACCTTAAAGGGATTTGGTATTACTTCATGAAACCTTTTCAATGTACCCAACTTTACTGCAATAACATGCCAAATTAATGTCTTCACTTACTTGAAAAGTATCCACATTCCCTGAATTTGTTTACCTCATCATCAAAATGCTTTTCAGGTGACAGAAGGGCATGCTTGTACCTTCCAGCATTGCTAAGCAACTCATTCACCACAAGATCCCGTAATTCTTGGACAATCTTTATGTCACCACTGTCTGCCAATGAAATTCCAAGGAAAACCAAGTGCTTTTGTAGAGTGGGTGAAGATGCCAAAATTTCTTTCAGCTGACTAAGAACACTGAGAAAAATACTATTTGCTGGGCAATCATAGTCCACTGTGGCAAGTTTTAGGCTATAACCCAATACATTCTTGTTTAGCCTTTCTGAGTGTTCAGCAACTTTCTCTGTGTTGAATGTGGAGTTACTGAACAGAAGTAAGCTGCAGGGCATTAAGTGGAGTAGCTTAGAACTCAACCTGGGATTTGTACATAGCGAACACAGCTGATTATAAAGAACAGACATGTTCACAGCCTGACAAAAAATGATGTAAAGCTCACTGTCACTGAGCCCATCATTGCTTGTGTCATGATACTCAGCACTGCTGTTAACAAACATTTCGCACAAAATACTCTGCATGACTTCAGGATCATACACATTAGGAACACTAGCATTCTCAGGATCACTAGACTCTGGGATTATGCCAAACCTTTCAGCTGTGGGTTCAAAGCCTTGTTCATCTAATGCTGCTCTGTAGGATAGGATGGGCCTTACACAACCTGATGGTAATTCTGATGCACCTCTTCTCTCATTCCAGAGGTAAAAGAAGGTTGCCAATAATGACTCAGCCAATTCACAACCTAGTCTTACAAGCAACACGGGGCCATTTACACAATAAATTTGGCGTGGCAAATCTCGCTCGCTCCTTCCATCTTTCCACTTACAGGGAGTAAGTATACTATTCAGATGGCCGTGCTCATAATGGGGGCATGTGAATCCAGTATCGAAACAATGCTGCTGCTGCAATGGATCCCAGATGATGACTCTGGGAAGCACATAGTTACCAACGTCACGAGGACTACGAAAGTCTGGGTTTAACTGCTGCCCTGGCTCAATAATTGCAGGTCCATCCACCTTTCCGTCCTGAAGTAAGTGATCTTCATATTTTTTAACATTATGCTGAACATAGCTAAGCAATTCCTGAGTTATCTTCATCGCCACACGCGGATAAATCACTCCGCCATCTAATAACTTCTAAACGAGGCTTTTCAGAGAGGCTTGGGCCCAACTGGCCCAATTGATCCAACTGGCCCAAGTGACCCAACTGGCCCAGGTGACCCAACTGGCCCAGGTGACCCAACTGGCCCAGGTGACCCAACTGGCCCAGGTGACCCAACTGGCCCAGGTGACCCAGCTGGCCCAGGTGACCCAGCTGGCCCAGGTGACCCAGCTGGCCCAGGTGACCCAGCTGGCCCAGGTGACCCAGCTGGCCCAGGTGACCCAGCTGGCCCAGGTGACCCAGCTGGCCCAGGTGACCCAGCTGGCCCAGGTGACCCAGCTGGCCCAGGTGACCCAGCTGGCCCAGGTGACCCAGCTGGCCCAGGTGACCCAGCTGGCCCAGGTGACCCAGCTGGCCCAGGTGACCCAGCTGGCCCAGGTGACCCAGCTGGCCCAGGTGACCCAGCTGGCCCAGGTGACCCAGCTGGCCCAGGTGACCCAGCTGGCCCAGGTGACCCAGCTGGCCCAGGTGACCCAGCTGGCCCAGGTGACCCAGCTGGCCCAGGTGACCCAGCTGGCCCAGGTGACCCAGCTGGCCCAGGTGACCCAGCTGGCCCAGGTGACCCAGCTGGCCCAGGTGACCCAGCTGGCCCAGGTGACCCAGCTGGCCCAGGTGACCCAGCTGGCCCAGGTGACCCAGCTGGCCCAGGTGACCCAGCTGGCCCAGGTGACCCAGCTGGCCCAGGTGACCCAGCTGGCCCAGGTGACCCAGCTGGCCCAGGTGACCCAGCTGGCCCAGGTGACCCAGCTGGCCCAGGTGACCCAGCTGGCCCAGGTGACCCAGCTGGCCCAGGTGACCCAGCTGGCCCAGGTGACCCAGCTGGCCCAGGTGACCCAGCTGGCCCAGGTGACCCAGCTGGCCCAGGTGACCCAGCTGGCCCAGGTGACCCAGCTGGCCCAGGTGACCCAGCTGGCCCAGGTGACCCAGCTGGCCCGAATGACCCAACTGATCCAAATAACCCAACAATGAACCAATGCCGGCATTTTATTGCATTTTATTATCAAAGCATTAATTATTTATCAAATTATCTAGCTGTCACGCTATTATTCGATTGACCAATGTCACGCAAGTTTCGTCAACCGGCACACCAGGACATATTTTGGTTAACCGGTACACCAGGACATAGCCCAAGAGGTCGTTTTATATGATCACTAATTAGCGGCCTTTTTTTCTGATGAAGTGTAAATAGCCGTCAGGAAGCAAACCGCCATCGTCAGGATCCTTGGGTTTGGCGAAAATATGCCCCAAAGTCTGAAAAGGTTTTTGAGCAACTTTAACGTTGTGGCTATTCAAACTAGACAGGAGTGTCGAAACGTTAGGTCTATGAATTGTAACTTCTTCGGTTACGCTCATTAAATCTGTAAACCAGAGTAGCATTAAACCATATGTTAGCTTATCTATTATTATATAAGTTATATAAATTTTACGGACATTGAAGCTGTCACGCAACAGACCCAAGACCACAGTCGAAACAGTTGCAGCATATAAAAATCGCTCTACTTGCTAGCAATAAAACAAGGAAATTCCACGGGAAATTAATTCACGCTAGACTTAAATATCCTTATTTATAACAGCAAAAGCGCGGATATCAACAACGCGAACGCCACAAATGCAGTAAAGCAGACGTTAAAATTTGTCAATTTCAGGCATGAATATGAATGAAATGAAAAGTAATTTGAATTTGGGGCATCTAACGCTCTCTCATAATCTTTGATTACTTCTATTATATCTTGTTTATTTTTGTTTCTTTTGTCTCTCGATCAGGCCACCTTATTCGCCATGAAATATAGCATAGAACATCACATCTTCCCCTCCCTCCTCCCCTTATTAACGTCTGGTCACAAGGTGACACCATCTTGAGGTAATTCGAATCTCGAATTTATAAACTATCTTGGCCCTGCCTTTTGATTGCGTTGTCTGTCTTTTTTTTAGGTGTTGGAATCACTTTCATGTCACGATTTGAAATATTTGGATATCAGTGACTGTAACAATGTTACATCTGTACAAGTGGCAAAGCTCCTCGCTCGACAACCCAACGTCGAAGAGTTATCGCTGCAAGGTACTTGCCACATGGCTGCCATTTTAAATGTCTTGGCATCAAACCGGCAAAGTCTGGAGAATCTGAGGTATACAATTGAACTTATTTGCTTCTATCATCCCGATTGGATAGGGGTTGAAATTTTAGATGACAAACAAAGCGTCAAGGCTAAAAATACGCGCGAAAAGTAAGAAAATACGTAACAGTCGTAGATGGCCTCTTTAGACTATCTGAGCTCGTAAGCATGACATACACAGGATGGTGAAAACCCCACAAGTACCCGCACAGCGAAAGAGCCAGCAACCTTGCTCTGTTGAGGCTCTGTCAAAGCTAATTTATAAGGGTAGTATCTGCTTTGTTTTTGTTTGTTTTTTGTTTAGAAAAGTTTTGGCTGGTTTAAAATCATCGTGTCTCTTTTGAAAATCTCAAAAATCGCAGACGTCTCTTTTAGGAGATTTTTTCAAGATCTTCGTCGCAGAGGGGAAGTGGCCGACAGGGCTACAGCCGCACTCCTAGTTTTAAATTGCCTCCAAATGACAAATGTGACCCGCCATATAATTTCAGGAACAAGGTGATAACACGCTCACAACACGCTGAGCGTGTTTAATATGCGCATATATTATTTTTTAACAATAAGTACACACTGTTTCGTTTTGGTCAAGTTAGCACGCTTGGTCTTTGTTTCGGTTTGAAAGGCGTGATCGATGTTACGCTTAGCGTGCAAGTTAAGACAGGAGGACACACTAAAGTAAAACGTAGCTAGATATTTCTGCCGTTCATCCAAATGTTTCCCTCTTGAACTCAATAGCACTTCATTGTGATGGGCAAGCTTACATAATGGTAAACAATGGTAAATAATTGTACGACAAATGAATTTTAACGCCTTCAAAAGTTATACACCATCACGTAATCTTATATAAGTTCCCGTTTCGCAAATTGTTTACTGCATTGATTGAATCGAGTTTCATGCACGTGACTGAGCGTGTGATTAAGAGAACACAATCGTTTGAGAGTCGTAGTGCTCCCAGAAACAAAGAGTTGTTGAAAAAAAATTGTTCCTTACTGTTGATTTTGTTTATCATCCCCTAAAAATCGCTCTGGTCATCCGATGGAATAAACTTTTACACAAATGTTTCGGCCTTTACCGGCTATATGTTATGGCGCTTTATGAATATCTTGCACATGTTTGGTTGTTTACGCGATCGGCGCAATTCGTCTGGCACTGAGTTACATTTTGTGCTTCAACATACTACAAATATCATCAAAAGTAACCACTCCACATAAAAAAAAAAGTAATTGAAGTGTCTGTCTTGAATCCTTGCAACTCGTTCGCGGCCAAATGTTTCAACTTTGTTTTTTACGATATAAACACCGATGGGAGGTTCGGTTTTTACCGTAAGAATGAGAGTACATTGACTGTGTAATGACTAAGCGTTAGGTTCAGTTAACATGCGTGCTGCACACCGGGTTACACGCTACTATGCTGTGCCCGCTATTACGCTAGCTTTTGTATTCGAAGGTTAACACGCTTTGCGTGTTTGCCTGCTCGCGCTTCACTGTTCAACGGCGCAAGCTTTATTTTTTGTAGAGTGTTATAAGAAATAAAAGCATGAGCAAATTGTGTTTTAGCATGCTCAGCAAGCGTTATAGCCAGTTTCTTTTGTTTTCGATTGGAAGCGTGTTGTGAGCGTGCTATCACCTTCGTCCCTAAAATCATATGGAATGGTATAACTCTGAATCCTTGAATGATTCTCTGTCTTAGCGAAACGAACGACACAAACACGAGAAAACGTAGATCTTCTCTATTTACTTTCAGGGGGTTGTAATCACTTGACAATAATCTCAATGCAAGTTAATAATTTATTCATACATTTTTTCCTATGTTCTTAAGGTTCTGGAAATTGGAGGAAATGTACATACCCTCAATCAAGAAAATGTTGATTCTGCACTGGAAGTTCTACCAGTGTGTGAGAATTTGAAGGTTCTCTCTATTTTTAATTGCAATCTTGAACGAAACTCAAAAGACTACTTTAAAAATTTTTTGAACCTAGAAAAATTGAACCTATGGCAGTGTCACCCACGTTTGTTTAAGTGTGCTAAAAATTCTTTGAATTTGGATTTCAAATGTGAATTAAACCCACTGTCCCCTTTGAGAGACATAATATATGCCTCAAAAGAAAAGCAAGGAACCGCTTTGGATAGAGCAATTTTCAATTGAGTGTCAAAAGTAATCCAAGATTGTGATGGTTTTGCCCAAGTATGCTCTGTGATTGGCCCAGAAATCTTGCACCATCCTCTCAACCAATCAGATGCAAACCCAAAATCAATCATAACTTTGTTCCTCGCATTTTTCTGCACTTCAGGCCATTTGCATGTATTTACTTTGAGTCCTGATTGGTTCCATGTGATATTTCCCTTTTTCTGACTGGCCATTGCAGTTACTTTGGTTTTGGTTTCACAGTACTCAATTGAAAAGCACTCTGAGTAATACTGCAATTAAACTGGTTCACAGAGACTTTGTCGCCTTAATATTAGACTTGATGTGGTTTTTGTTGTTGTATTTTTTGGCCTTTCCAATTAAGATGAAAATGGAAAAAAATAAATTTCATTCCAGAGAGACATCTGCCCAAAAAGCGAGATGCCTATATGAGGAAATAAAGATAACCAACCCTAAGTAATTCAGATTTAATCAAATTTTTAACAGATGACAATATAAACAGGTATTACTTTCTCCTCATCAATTACATGCCTCACTAAAGAAGACAATTGAGCAATATCATTCATGCTCATGCTAAGGCAAAGCTCTGTCATAATTTATTTCTCGACAAGATATTGTAGATGAACATAGAGTGATTTTCTCCAACCAATGAAATTGATAGACTACTATGCGTTACAAAAATTTTTGGCTTATGTCATGTTTTCCACACACAACATGGGGGTGATCCAACAATCAAACATGCCGCTGGTGTCATACAAGTTTGTTTACATACTGTTTCATGAGTTAAGTAAAATCACGCTCGTTGTTCCTTTTTTAATGTTTCATACAAATTTTGGTTACCTTTTTCCTGCTATGATGTCCTTTGTTGACAAAATTCTCTTGATAAATAGGATACACTGTAAGTGTTTGCAACAAATAAACACTTGTGCACACAACATGTGCAATCCATTAATCTAACTAAAAATTCAAGCTGAAATTGCTCATTTAACGAACACAAATGGATAGTTAAAAAAAAAACTGCTCCAGTTGTACTTGAACATGCAACACTTCTATGGAAATAAACATCTTCACTACAAATAATTCAAGCAAATAACTTCAGGTGAAATAGTTTTTTTGGAATTTGTGAAATTTAAAGTGGACCATAGTGCACTAATATACCATAAATCCATTCTACCTTCCTACTTACTTGCAACTGTTTGGCTCTAATTATTCAATATTATTTCACAGATCACATTAAGTAACTCTCCAATTTACCCTTATATACTTTTGAATAAAATAAAGCAGTTGACACCAGATTGAGGAGTCAAGGCTATTTTATTCACTAATTCATTCATAATTGTTGGTAAGATTTCTTTTTATGTGGGTTGCTGTAAACATAAAGGTTTTAAATAAATTCTTTGCAATTTAAATGTTTGTGTCAATTTTTTTAAATTCTACTGCTCTGGAAATGCACTAGATGTGAAACTCTGGAACTCAACAATTCCAAAGGAAGTTTTGTGGACAAATTCATAGGTCTGATGCGAACATGCTTAAGAGGTCACATTCTCTGTTGATGTTCTCTGGCCATGTCTAAGTACAATTCACAATGTGGAGCAAGGGAATTTTGGATATGACTTGAATTAAGCATGCTTCAAAACCCAATTGAAACTGTTAGAATGAACACATGACCCATTAAGTGTTTAACCCTTAAACTCCCAAGATCTCATTAGTATTTCTCCTTACTGTCTGCCATATAGTTCTTGTGATGTTAGTTTTGAGAATTTGGTATTGGATCAACTAATAATCCCCTTATCAATAATTTTCTTCATTCTCATCACTTGTCTGCTTGATATTGTATTGATAGTGTAAAGAGAAATTCTGTCTTGGTCACACATGGGAGTTAAAGGGTTAATTATTAGTATTACACTGTGCCAAATAGCTTGCCTTATTGATTTTATTTAAAATTACAAAAGGTCTTTCTCCTCAAGTTGCCTCCATTTCCAGTCTCTCCACATTTCATAGTGATATTGTTCTGTGATGTTCAATAAGACCCATCCATCACTATCAACTCGCTCTAAGATACTTGCCACATCTATCAACTCTTCTGTGGTCTCCTTGGTCCAAACTTCGAAGGCTCTATCCCACCTGTAATGGAAAAATCTTTGTCTCGACTTCCCCTTCCTTACCTGCCTCCAGTAATCAAAATCTACCATTTCTTCTGTTGTCATCACTGCATGGTAACACCCTCTTGGAACATTTATCCCTTTCTCCTTCCTTAGTTTGAAAAGATATTGCTCAGTGATGGGGTTAAGGCCTTGGAATACCTTCCTTTCTTCTTTAGAATAGAGCATCTATAGGGTTGGAAGCTGTGAAGAAAATCAGTCTCCATTAGGAAAGAAAATCTAATGACACTTGGCTTGTGAAAGACTGTCTTCACCAAATTCGTATTAAAATGCACATTTGGCTTAATTTCATCGGGTAAGTACCACTTACCAAGTATCAGTATGTTAATGATGATATGCTATAAATTAACTCAAGGGACAATGAAAACAACCGCATCATTATGTTAACCCAACAAACAAATTTAGCAATTAAAGGACTATTAATCATTAGATGTATTTATAATAATTTAACTTAAAATTCATTGCAGACACAAGGCAATAAAAAACATCCAAAACTAGTCATCAAAGGGAAACAAAACACAAAAGTAATAGTACTAAAATAATAATAATAATAATAATAATTTAATAATAAGAACAATAATGATATTCCCCTAAACTACTTGACATGTTAACAAGAACATCTCTGCATAATATAAAATGATTATAATAATAGTAATAATAATAATGATATTCCCCTAAACTACTGGGCATGTTACAAGAACATCTCTGCATAGTATACAACAACAACAGCGGTAAAAAAAATAATAATGATAATGACGATGATGATAATAATAATAATAATAATTATAATAATAATGTAAGAGAAAACCCAAGCAGAAGAAAACCACAGATCACTCACAAATTCTGCATACCTCGTGAGAAGCATCATAAGGAGGCTTGAGGAGCTCATACAAGACCAAATCTTCATCATCTGGTTCACTGGCTGTAAAAAGGCACAACAATGCTCTCTTTAGCAAATAACAAAAAAACAAGGTTTATAGAGATGAATAATTATGGAACAATATAGCAAAAAATTCATATTACAAAAACAAAGAGACAAAGAGTGAAAATGGTCAACATATTAATTACCTTGAATATTGTTTTCATTTGACAACTCTGTGTCTTTGTCCCGTAGTTGAATGTCTAATGGCAGAAGAGGAGGGGGGACAACAAATGGATCATCTTCCATATCTTCATAATCCTTCTCAAAATCCCCTAATTCATACTTACCAGGAAAAGCAACACCAAAACCAACAGAAACCTCTTCCATGGTTTTGTCAGGACTAAATGGACTCACTCCTGTTCTGCATTTCTTAATTCCATCTTCACCTATTCTTGCACTGCTGTTTTCACCAGCACAATGTATAAGTCCTGTACCACTTACTCCAGATTCTTTGTCACTGCAAATATTCTCTTGACCCCTACATCTCATAGTTTCAATGGTAGAGCAACCAACTAGCCCAAGGACACTTCCATGGCCACCTTCTTCACAAGCTGGATGACAACTTTCTTGGGTACTGGGACAATTTTTAATGTCACATACTGGTTGCCCATTCATGATAATTTTCGCAAATGAATTCCGCAGGAATGGCATATCCCTTAAGCTGAAATTCATTTCCAAGTTGTTGACAAATGCACTGATAAAACCCAATGCAAAGACACCACAGTCAAAAACATTCTGTCCTTGAGAAGGCAACTTTTCTCTTTCCTCCTGACTTAACCTTCGAAATGAAGAAATATCAATATTTGCAGTTTTGAATTCCCTGCACAAGACCTGAAAAACATAATCACTCCTTCGATCTTTACAAAGGGAGTCAAATTCCCCATACAACTTCATTGGCCTGTCTATTAAGACACACCACCAGTGACCAGGGCAATGAACAGGAAATACAAACTTTTCATACTTGTGAAAATCACACCTAAGCATTTCCTTAACACCCAGCTCTTAGCTGCAGTGATTTAGCCAAAAGGTGCTTGCCACATACACATCCTTTTCTGACTCATTAAGAATGGACCAATGTAGTTGATCACGACATCATTTATTTGGTTACCTGGCTTGAGGGTACGAACATCTTTTGCTTTGACTTGTCCATGGAGTGTGGCAATGATGGTATCATCACTTATAGTACTGCTTAAATCCCACACCTCATCCAGTGTGCAATGAAAATTTGTGTGCAGCTTAACTTCTGGCAAGTCATTCACTCTCACAGGATTGCCATAAGTTCCAGGCCCTTGAAGGTTTACAGCAGCAAAATCTGGGTTCTGATATGCTTCTCTCTGAATGTAACCTAGGCCATCTTTAAGGGACAGTGGAAGAGCAGATGTCCTGCGACTATCAAGAAGTACAATTGCATCTGCTTTAAAGAGCAGAGTAACAAAGTGATATTCCTTTGTCCTCACAATGAGTGATGGTCTCTCATCTGCCTGGAACAATCCCAGAAGAAGGGAATAAAATTCCTGGAGACTGCTGGTGTCAAGGGAATTAATTGCAGCACCATCCACAAGTGCCCTCAAGGGTAAATCTAGTCTTTGAAATGTACAGTTCTTCCTAATTGCTGCATCCTCCATTGCTAAAATACTGTAGTCACCATCAAGACCCCGCATAGGCTCTAAAGGTACAGAAAATCCACAGCCAACTTCACAAACCTGTTTTAACCAAATGATGTCTGCTGCCAAATCTAGGTCAAACAAATTGAACATAGTAGGTCCTTTCCTGGAACAACCTATTGCATTGTTCATTGCACAAAGTCCACAGAATGAGCTGTACCCTTGAACTTGCATACACTCCTGACTGCCATTGTTGCTACTTAGGCACACTTGGCTCTGTACATCTTTATTTGCATGCTTGTCAATAATCTTTAAAAAGTACCTCAAGTTACTTCTTTCTGTGGCATTATCTTGAGAAGGATTTATGGCTGCAAGAAAGCCCTTCAAGGGCATTACAAACTTGGCCAGTTCACTGCAATAAGGATCAATGTTCTCTAGATGTTGCTGACACTTGTCCTTCAACTCAGCTGGCTTCCATAGCATTCCTTGATTGCTTCCTGGCATGAACAGCAATGATGTGGATGGCTCACCAAGGGTGACTTCATGGGTTTTCAGACTTCCTTGGGGTGTACTGCATCTGTTGGATCCAACATCAACATTTACATCATTTGTATGGTCAAGCAGATCATCCTTATTGAACACTGGCTCATCAACACCGACTTGGGTGCTAGGTCTTTTGATACTGTCTTTATCATGGCATGAAGTACTAGCCTCAGTTGTATGGCTACTTAACAGAGGGGTTTCCTTTGGAGCTGTCTGAGATGTTTTCATTATACTATCATCAGATGGTACAATGCAACCATCTATTGTTACACAGAAGAGCCCACAGTTAACAGCCATCTGAAGCACAAGATTCTGGCAGCAGGGATGAAAGCATGGAGTTTCTTTTTGCTCTCCAACGCACGACAAGCAGTCAGAGTGTTCCTCGTAACTGGTGAGATGACTTAGAATTGACTTTCCCAGGTTTTGCTTTCTGTCTCTCTCCCAAAAGATTGTACCATAGAGAAAGTACTGAAAACCCGAAGCCTGTAAAGTTTGAAGTCCAGTTACAAACTTCTGGTGAAACACAGCTTCTTCTTCCTCTCTGTCAGAAAACGACGATACCATGGCAAGGAGTCCATAATCCAGAACCTGACAATAACTCTCCAATAAATCATCAATACTTCTATGGTGAGCCACTTTCCTCAACCTTAGACTTTGATTATACATCTCCTTACGCACAGTTAGGCCAAACTCTGAAATGAAATTGTGCATATTCAGCAAAGATAACTTGGGGGGTGTTTCACAAAGGGGAAGTTCACACTGCTTTTCCTTGAACAAAACCATCTGGCCACCAAAAATGGATTTAACTACCAATTGCTCTCCACATTCTTTCTCCACCTTGAACATTCCTCCAGGACGCACCTCTTTGATGACCCCCAGAACATTCAAGGGCTGAAAGGGATCATGCTTTGAAAAATGCAATCCTTCTGAACGTGGATTTTGGAAGAGAACTTTGTCTCCCACCTTAAATTCCCGCTCTTTAGCCCTCTTAAGAGCCCGTTTGTGATTCTTTTGAATGGTGTGTTCTGTTGCTTCAAGCACATCCACCATCTTAGATTTGTATTCTTCACTCAAGTTGAAGAGGTATTTCGTGATGCTCTCTACCTGGAATTCTGCCTCTGAATCCACTGATTGAAGTGGGATGTTGTTGTGACTGTGAGAAGGTGGAGAATGTGAATTTCCTTGCACTATCTTCTTAACAGCTGCTGACAGCTGCTTAGCTGAAACACCCAATGCGGACAATAATATGGTCTCAGAAGAAATTTGCAGGATGGCCTCTGTTATCTCTTCTAATTTAGATTTATTCATGGAAGTGCTTTCCCCATGTCTCTCAAGTTCAATGAAATCTTCTGATGAAAATTCATAATCCTAAAGGCAACCATCTTCAATACTTTCTGTCCACATACTATCATCTGGGATGATGTAGTCCACCAAGCAGGAAGGCTCACGGTTCTTATATATTCCAAAAGGCACATCATTAATTGTGCTGTGCCACTTGCAATTCAAAAGGTCTGCAATAGCAGAGAGTAGTAAAGGCCAGACATTGGCCTGAAGATCTCTAGGCAACTGTTGTAAAAACCTTGCAAGTAACCTTTTGACTTGCTTGTTGAGATTTTCTATCTGGCCTTGAGACTGTGGGTGGTGTGGCCTACCATGAACCATGCAAACTTCAAATTCTTTGCAAAGTTTTTGCACTACCTCTCCAATGAATTCACCACCATTATCTGACTGAATTACAGTAGGTGACCCTTCCTTGATGAACAAGGCCTTCAGAACGGCATACACTTCTTCTGCAGACTTTGTTTTTAACGGGAACAGCCAACAAAACTTTGAGAAACAGCACTTGACTGTTAGAATGTAACGGTAGCTCCAACAATTATTCTGCATAAAACTACGGTGCTTCTTTGGGGCCATGTCAATAAGGTCACACTGTAGTCTGGAATGGGGGCGAAAAGATCTAATGGGGACAGGAGGGGGAAGCACTCGCATTGGCAAGGGGTTGTTGACCTGACATGTTGAGCATCGAGCCAAGAAGGCCCTAATAAGGTTGAAAATACCCTTAAATACATATTTTTGATTGAATAGCCTACTCAAGGCATTCACCCCTCCAGGGAGGCAAGTATCCTCTCCAAGGACACCTTTAATGTAGTGTAAACTGCTTAATACACCATCTACAGCCTCTCTGTAGAGAAGTTGCTTTGTAGTCTTAAGCTCTCCTTGAACATAACTGTTGACCAAAACAACAAGGATGCCATTTTTGTCACGGACAATCTTACCTTCTTGGTCAAGTTTTAGTGTGTAGACTGGTCTTTTCAGGCTACGTCGTTCAAAAAATCGTCTTTTATACTGATTAAAGAAAGCATTTAAGTTTTCATTCTTCTCTGAAGAAATACCATCTTTTGGGAAAGATGTATATCCTGGAGTACAATACAAAACTGTATCTGCCAGTTTTTCATAAAAATATTTCTGGCATCCATTGAAGCTACAATCTGCTAAATAAAATATAGTATTTGTGAATAAGTAATAGTTATAGAAGATTGCTACCTTTAACATACATTTATTGATTACCCCTTTACACCCTAACATCATTATGCATATTCTCCTTACTGTTCTCTATACATTTCCTGAAGCCCTGACAAAGAGAGTTTTTATAAAAATCAAGAGATTTATAAATTGTTGGTCATTTCCTTTATTCTCATGAACTCAATGTTTGATTCAGGGGAGATATTGTAAGGAGAAATTAGAAGCTGGTCACTTTTAGGGGTTAAAGGGTTAAGATTTTTTCTTCCATAACGGGTAAAACAGATCCTATTTAATGGTTCTGAGATGACCTTTCTACAAGTAACTGGAATTGAGGCAATGGAAGATATTACTGCATGCTCAGTATATTGTTGCACAAAAGTATTTAAAAGTTTCCTGTTTCTGAATTTCAGTAGTGGATAACTGTTGTATCCCAGCACTGTTATTTTCCAGCCCCTCTCAGCTGTTCTCAGTTTCTCAGCAGGAGTTAACTATTGTATTCCAGCACTGTTAATTTCCAGCCCCACACAGCTGTTCTCAGTTTATCAGCAGGATTTACTGTTGTATTCCAGCACTGTTAATTTCCAGCTTCACACAGCTGTTCTGAGATTACTAGCAAGGAACAAATATTCTTTTCCAGTCCTTACTTGTATTTTCAGTTGCATACTATTCTTCCCACATTTCTTAATAAATGAACCTATATTTAGTGGACACTTCTATATCACAGACACTGGAGAAGGTTCTCAGAGAAGTTACCTTTGATACTTTTATAACTATAAAAGTAATAGCTTTCACTGCAATTTAAAGTGATTTAATTTTTGAAATACAGTTAACTTCTCCACTAACCCCACAACACCTGTGCAAAGCATGTCAATTAAAAATAACAAATATAGAGAGTTGCAAATTACTTTCAATACTTTATAGTGCAAGCAATGTATTCCCTACCATCATTTTTCAGTGTTTTCTTTCCATTTACAGACTCAAGTGGCTGTAATGAAAAAAACAAATTCAAACAATTTTACCTCACTTCTTAAAGCAAGAAGTCACAAGACTAAACAACAAGTGTAGAAACTTAGACATACTTAGGCTAAAACTCTGATTCAAAAATAAAAAAATGACCCCCCTGCAAAAAAAAATTGTACCACTGTCTTTGATACCATCCTGTCACTCTCCTACTTTTTTTTCACTTTTCTTTACTTCTAATTTGTAAACACATATAATGCTTCTTCTCAATGGGAAGTGTCTTCAAGAAAACCCAAATAACGAAACAGTATTGGCAAGAAAGATAGCCAAATGAACAGTAGTATCGAATTAGAGCTTAGAGCAATTAAACAACATGAATGGCTGCTACACCCCATTCTTTTTTCCCAGGTCTACATGAACTAGATTTTGAGCACAGAATGCAATACCTCACCAAACATCTGCTATGATGACTCACTTAAAAGTGTGCATGATTATCACCTCTTGCTGAGATAGCACACTTCACTTCAATGTTTTTATTACTACACATATGGGGGCTTTGGTAAGATTGTGGAAAGGAGGGACGACGTTTGAGCAGCTGGGAGGGACCAAAATGACAGTGTGACAGCCATTTATTCCCACTTGGATGGCAAAGTCTGGGGAACCTTCCCCTGGAAATTTAAAAGTTCAGATGTCCAAAAGGGTCCATTTTAGGCCACTATTTCCCAAGTTGGCTAAAAATTATAGCTGCTACGAGGGTGAGTATTGACACAGAATTAATGAATAGAGTATCTTTTATGTAACTAACTATATAAACATTATACATAGCAATGTTGTCTCTGTGATGATGTCTGTGTGGTCTTGTTTGATTTTTACTTTTGCCTTGCTCAAAAAATGAGATTGTGCTGAGGACGACATTAGATTTTGGGGTACAGTGCTGTGATTTCTAACACAGTATCTTTAATGCAATTACTGATGGCAAAGGAGCTAATCAGTACTTCAATGATAAATGTAGAGCATGGCAATTAATGAAACGATCAATGTCTAATCATGAACTAGCTCTTTGTCAGTGACAAGTTCACAAAATTAATATTGGTGAAGGTTACTTCATACAACAATTACTGTAAACCACCATACCAAAAAACATGGTGACTGGTACATTCAACCAGAACTCTTTGTGCAAGAAAATACAGGAACCAATCATAAAAACAAGCAGTAAAGGTCTGAAAAATTTAAACCTTGCATACATAATGTTGTTGTTTTGTGAAATATTGCTTTCTACAAGTGCCTTAGCCTAAGAGTAATAGTAAAATGCACAGGTGCCATATTTGTCTGTGAGTGGATTGAATCTATTGGGTGAACACCAGAAAAAATAGTAATATTGATACAAATAGGCTGAGGGTTTAGTATAGGTATGCTGTGGTTTAGTTTTATCCTTAGTTTAATTCTTTTACTTTTAATAGAGGCCAAATTGATAGTGACACATCATCTCATCATAACTTAGGCTAGGAGCTAAATTTTATCTTTCTTTACACAAAATGCATTTTTCATTCATATCATTAACAAAACCAAAGGAAAATGATGTTTATACCAAGGACAAAAATTAAGCACAACATATACCTTTTTATAACTAGTGCATAATTCGCCAAGAAAATGTTTAGAATAGAGCTTACCACCTCATCAGCACTTTTGTTTTCTTTGCTTTGCTGCTGGTTCTCATCCATGCCTGTATGAATGATATTTAGTAAGGGTGAAAGGATTGGTATTTTCTTAGCAAAGATAGTTGCAGAGAGTTTCTCCACTAATATACAGATCGCCAAATGCTCACAATGAATGCCAACAAGACCAAGTTCTTGCTAACACATGTAGGAGCAATAATTGCTAATAGTAGGCAATAGTCTGTATTGAATTAAGTATTCATTTCTGCATGAATTAGTGTTTATTTCATTTTAATGTTTGTGAAATATAGCTGAAAAAGTATGGATAATGTGGTAACATATAACATACATATTGTTATCATATTCCTTATAATTTGGTACAGGGGACTTTACTCTAAATTGATCAAAATAAAGAAAGTGGCATATGTCAGCCACTGATTTAAATAGCAAAGCACCAATTATTAAGTGAAGAGTAATTTTGCTGCAATTCTGTCCCTTCTGGGTGAGCAAAGAGCATGATTTAATATATTGTAACCCAACTGTTACTTGTTGGAGAGCATTGGGAGACAGCACCCTATCCTTTATGAAAGAGACCAGATCTTCATCATACGAGTTAGCAGTTTGTGAGTTAACCTCCCAGGATATGTGATATTTGACATCAACCATACCAGAGGTTGAATTTTTGCGTAGTCCCATACATTTACAATGAATACATGTCTTCCACTGTATCCATAATAGCCATCATTGTAGGCACAATGAGATGGAGAAAATCACACATTTTTGGGCATTGAAACACCGAGATCTGCCCTGTTTTTCAATTATGTAACATCTAGTTTTACATGTCCCACGCAAAATATAAAAATCAGCCCTCGACACTGAAGGATTCAATGAATCCAAGTTAGTAGTTACTCGCACGCTTCGCCATGCTGTCACATGAAATCTACAGTATTAAGCCCAAAACTTGAACGTGATCTTTGAAGAATGGTTGTAATATTTGAATTTAACAAAATACTAGCATAAAATGCAACCGAAACCTTACCTTCCTTTAGTAGTTCCGACAAAAAAGCACAACTTCGATCACCAGCGCACTCCAAACCAATAAGGGAAGCTACGAGGCAATGTCAAATTCTCGTCTTCCTAACCTTTCCAACGTATCGAAGAAAATTTCACTGATACTTCGCGCTTAAAAACGCAACAAGAATATTAATCTTTCAACAATCCGAAGTGTCCCAAAAGGCATCAAGGATAAGCCCATGAAACAAGAATAGCCCATGAAATTCTCAACCTTCGAGCGCGGAAAACTTAACGATAGTCTCACAATTTTGCATTGCATCCCTCCCCTAGTTGGGAAGTGACACGCAGAAGACACGTTCACAACGCACTTTGATTGGAAGAAATAAAACCGCATTCTATTGGTTATTAGGTGTGAGGACATAACTACAACGGAAGACACAACTGCGACGCTACAATCGTTGACATAACAAAATCTATGTGGGTTATGAATAAAGATCTGAAGATTGAATATCTAAATTACATCTCAGGCTGAATATTTCAGTAAAGTTAACCCTTTGCGTACCAAGTGGCCATATATGGCCACTTAAATACAGACCCCATTCGGGCGGCCTGAAAAGAGCACTTTGAGGGGCTGGAAACTAATACTACATTTCAATGTAAATTACATAAAGTCGTTAATTAGTTTTTTCGAGGATTTCTTCCATCGAGCTTGTTTTTGGGCGAATTTTGAGGCTTTTTGTGATTTGGACGTTTTGAACGGGGAGATTTAAAAATGGCGGCTCTTGAAGGTGATGCTGAACTACATTTCGACGATCAAAACAATGTTGAAATTCAATTTATCGACGAAGAAGACTTGCCTTTAGCGAATTTCATCGAGCATCGAGCCTCTGATGAGGAATTTTACTCTGGTGCATCGGAATCAAGCTCTGACGATTCTAGCGAAGAGTTGGAAGAGGAAGATCACACTGACAACGAAGTGGAATTGGATGAGGAAGATTGGTCTAGAGAAATTGGACGCAGAGTAGATATTGAGTTTAGTGAAGAACCTGAAATAAATGTCACTACAAGAAATCTGAAATCGTGTTTGGATTTTTTGGAGCTGTTTTTCACACAAGAGGTATGGCAGTTGTTAGTTAGTCAGACTAATTTATATGCAGAACAGAAGAGAGGGCCAACAGAAAGCTCTGTTTGGTATCCAGTCACAGAAAGTGAAATGAAGGCCTGGATTAGTCTGTACCTAAATATGGGGCTGGTTACTAAATTTTACTTATTTTCTAGACCAGGTGTTATTGACCTCTACAACACCTATATGGGTGGTGTAGATGTGTCTGACCAGCGAACTGTCGCATATGCCAGACTTATGAAGGGGTCAGTCTGGTATTACAAAGTGTTTTTTTATTTGATAGAGGTGTGTGTATCAAATGCACACATTCTCCACACCAAATCCCAGAATCATTCCAGTCTAAGAGCACTGCAGTTCAGAAAGGAGCTGGTCAGCACATTAGTTCAAGGCAAGTGCTTTCGAAGAGACACGGGATTTGTGGAAACTCCTGTTGCTATCCCTGACATAAGATTCAACCGGGATCATTTCCATTACCTTGTGAGCAATGAAACAAGACTAACTTGCAAGGTCCATATCCAGAAAGTGAAAACAATATACAGCTGTGCAATTTGTGGTGTTAGAATGTGCCCTGAGCCTTGTTTTCAAAGGTACCACACGTTGCGAGACTTTTACTATGATGATGAAAGTCGAAATGGTCCCCGTCGGCTAAAAGAAGGAAGAGGGAGGCCATATCAAAGAGGAAGAAGAAGATCATTAAGAAATTAACTCTTGGTTAATGTGAGAGCATAGTTTTGTGCAAGTGTGGTACATAACTATTGGCTATATAACCGATAAAGAAACTGTTTGCATCTTTTGAATATTTCTTATTTCATTTATATTTTACTCAATTTTTACTTTATGAAAGGCAATTATTAATCTGTCTTAAATTCTCTAAAAGGAGGGTTATTGCCCTAATTAATATTTCTTACCTTTTGAAATTGTGTTAAAAGGTGATTAGAATTTCAAGTAAGAAACCAAAAGTTGGAATTGTTTGTTTAGAGCTGGTGATTTCAAAGTTCCTTTAGAAACTTGCATAATTATGCAAATTATGCTTATTGTGACGTCACAATTTTGACATGTGTCAATTTCTATAATTGTTGTGAAAGTAAATTTTTAATGCACTTCCCAAATATATATAGTTTTATAGGGTTTTGTTGTAAAGAGCAGGCTTGACAAGCATTCTTGTATAATGTACTCATTTTTGTGACAAATAAATACCACCCCCCTTGGTATACAAAGGGTTAAATGAAATGTTAATCAACACATTTGTGATATTTCTAAACCGGGATATAATTTAGATATGCAGTTTTCAGAGCTTTATTTCATAGATTTTGTTTGTCTCATGTTGTTAATTGGTACTTTTTGTTATTCGCATCACTTGTCTGCTTGATATTATGTTGATATCGAAAGGAGAAATTCTGTCTTGGTCACTCGTAATTAATCAGTAAACGCTGCATAAAGACATCAATGAGTTATCACACACTCATTGATTTCGCATTGATGTCGATGATTATTTGTTAGCTGCACATAGTAAAAAGGTACATCAATCCCAAAATAAAGTAACAGGTATAAATGTATATAAGGAGATAAACACCTTTCAAGCTAATTTTATATTTTAAGAACACAACAACTAAAAATTCCACAAGTTCACTGACATGTTAATTGAATACTCAGCAAAGAGAATGTGGAGGCAACAAGCCCTCCTCCATGTCCTTGTTTGTCTATCTTCTATCTTACTCAACCTTTATTTACTACAAATCATGTTGGGCCCCTTATCTAACCCTTGTAATATTCCTAAACAATTTGTGCAAAAGACACCCTACTTCTTAGCTTTTTAAAGATCATTTCCATAAACAGCTACCTTGATACATTTCATAAAATTTGCCGCTGTTTGCTCATTCCATGTCCTTGCTGTGAAAAAAATTAAGTCATGAAGTAGTCACCAAATTGAAGATCGCCATCAGTGCGGAACTGGTCTAGACACCCCGTGTGTCCAGGCCTGGAACATTTGATCCAGACACCCGATTTGTACAGGGCATCCCCATTTGCGTTTCCTACAACTGCCCAATGCTCTACATGATGATACATGTTGGGTCCATATCGATTACGAGAGGAAAGTCCTGGATTGCGCGTGGCAGTAACCCACTGACCAGCAAACATCACTTTAGTTGGCTGCTGACCATCAGCTACAAGCATCTCGGACTCAAGTCTAGGTCTACCGTAAAAGTCAACACCCCAGCCATTTCCATAGATTACAAAAATGCCGGATGTCTTTCGTCCATCTGTGCAGCATTCAGTTCCTTTTCTATCATCAAATTTATAGCCTGCTGCTTCGAATCTTGGACGAAGCTTTTGAATTGCTGTGTAGTTCTCCGAAAGAAAATAGATGTCAGCATCGCGCTCCCATGGCAAAACCTTTTTGAATTTAACAGCTCCTAAAACAGAAGCAAACGAAATTTAAGTAATAGGAGATGATGCCATGGAAAATGATGTCAATTTTGTTCAACCACCATGATGGTGGTGGTCATGAGCATAACAATGATGTCTCCTTGACCTCCTTCATTTCATTGCATGATGTTTGTTTCACATCAATTTATTTTTATTTAGCTTGATAATTGATATTACACAACAGCCTTAAAACAACAGCTACTCACACTCAAAGAAATTTCCTTTCTTTGCAACAAAAAGGTATTTCTACACTATACCGGTACACAAAATTATCGAATATGTGGGAGTGACCAAGGTCAAAATTATCTTCTTCTGAATTTTTTTGTCTGTTCCATTCTGAAGACAAACCTGTTTGAATCCCAAAAGGGGGGAAACAGACTCAATTTGAACTGCACCTCCCTATTACAAAATAGGCACAAGAGTACATTACCTAATAGAGTTCCTGCATTAAGTTGACAGTAAATCCCAGCATTTTCACATTCCTTCATGATAAACTTGACTATGTCAGCAAGATTCTCCAAGTCACAAGGAGGAACAGCGAGTCCTGTGGCTGGTATACCACAGGACGATTTACTATCACGGGCATGCCCTCCTCTTCGGCACCCATACCAACGCACTTGCCCATTAGACTCCACCCATTTCTTCACATCCCATTTCTGGGCCAAGGCATCATATTTTTCATCTGGAACTTCTCGCTCATATATATCGAACATGACATCCGGACAGCTGGCAACAACTTTCTCTGGATGTTTGAGTTTTAATCGCCAGAATATGTCTTGAAAGGCACCGAAATGTAATCTGGAAAACAAGAAATAGTAGTCGAATTATTGAGCTTATCAAACCAGATTGACAGTTTTCATTAACGGTCCACAAAATAGCAGAGGGTGGAGGTAGAAGTCAAATACACCATGAAAACTTTCTGTAAGCATTTTTAAGAAGACTCCTTAGAATTCTACTCTAAGGTGGTACACCATCTTAAAATGAAGCTACCCAAAAAATTTTGACCACCTTCCATCCCTGTGAACAAAAACAACCAGTGAATATGAAAGTGATCTTCGCAGTAATGAACACTACTTGAGCAGTAGTGAAAGTAAGGCATGAAAAAAGTGAGGCCTGTACAGGATTTGAACCCATCATCTCTGCGATACCGGTGCAGTGCTCTACCAACTGAGCTAACAAGCCAACTGGGAACTAGTCATTATGTTGGTTCCAAATAAACCCATGAAGTGATGAGTAAATGACTGTGAAGATATGAAAATCATACATGTGAACTGCGAATGAAAACGATTTGTTAGTTCAGTTGGAAGAGTAGGTTCAAATCCCGTAAAATCCTGAATTTTTCTCAGGTTTTGTTTTCACTACCACTCAAGTAGTGTTCACTACTGCGAAGACCACTTTCATTTTCACGTCTTTATCTGTAGTTCACATATATGATTTTCATATATTCACAGTAATTAAAAAACAACCAAACAACTCAGGAAGCACCCTTTCTGACCCAAAACTGTTCTCCTTTCCGTTTCTCCTCTTCTCCCAATAAAACTTAAATCTTTATACTGCATCGTAGTTTATACTTACTTTTCATCGATTCCAAGATCCTGGAGTTCTTTGGTTTTTGCCACAAATGGACCAAGCAGTACATCACATCTTATACAATCATTAAACGAGTAGTGATAGCCGTCTTCAAAATATGCAGTCCAATTTCTGAATTGCACTTGACGACAGCTATTGTCCCACTCTCCCCGTTGATTCTTTTGGCTTCCTCCTGCAATCATGACATTCCTGTTCTCACTTAGTACCCGTACAAGGCGTTCAAGATTAACATCATCCGTGAAGTAAGTGATATCCGGTGCAAACAATGTATAGGGTGTGGCCACCATCTTGAGTAACTTGGACCATGTTTCTCCATGTGTAAGGTCATCAAATGCCATGAACGTTGGATTTAAACCTTCGTCTCTTAGCCTCTTGAACTTTAATGTTTTGTTTGACACAAATATTACAGGAACGCTTGGATAATGTGTGGCAATTCCTTCAAACACTTTTCTCAACTTTTCAGGTGATAGTTCATTTGGTGATGTCATAATCATAGTCACAAGTTCATCAATTGGAACAAAGTCTGTGCAATTTTCTCCCTCGAAACCTTTCCTATAAAAAAATGGGAATCCATAATTAGAATCCTTTCCCATAAATTTCTCGGGACAAACCTCTCTCTTCTTAACATAAGTTTCTGATGAGGAATCGCTGGAAACGGTGTCCTTTTGCAGTGGTTGTCCATCCACAGATTTTATTAGTTGCTTTAAAAGCTCAATATTTCGTTCAACTTTGTAGAACTGCAATGGAAAATGTACCAAGCTGCGTTGTGTCTCGGAAAGGTCTCTTGCTAGACGTCTTAAATCACTAGCCAGTGCTTGTGAACGACTCCTAGTTGTAATGTGAAGATACGATGAGAAAAAGTTCACTAAGGTGAGGGTTATGATGACAACTGCCACAAAGACCCGCAGTTTTCTCATGGCGCTGGCAATTAAAATGTTGATGCACAAGACTGTTTTTTTGTGGGCTTTGTCGTGGCCTGTATTACACGTTCAAATTCTGTTAAAAAGGAAAGAAAGCGCACTCAATTGTTGGGACATCTCACAGTGCTGGGCGGGATTGGATTTAGTCTCAATCAATGGAATTCGTGCGACAACTGTTGGACTGAAGGCTTTTCAAGGTCCTGGTGCAGACTATACAGACCATGTAGACCGTGCAGATCGTGCAGAGCGATCTTTGTTCTCTGGAGAATTTCGACTGTTACAGCTCACGAGACACTGACACTAGTATTATGTGGTTTTTCAGCCTAAGAAAAAATACGTTTTCCCACCTATAAATTTTATTTACGTCTCGGTGGACGTTAAACGGAAGTCAAAAAACTTTGCTGGAATTGGTTTTTGACTGGATGATAAGCAAAAATAAACAACAAACGAATGCCTTCTTGAATGCCGCAACATTGCTGGTGCATGATGCGTTGCGTGCCTTGTTTTTTCTCCAGAACTGTGAGTCAACCAGTACAACTCAAGTCTGAACCAGATTAAAGCACTTCTTTTCGCTTCTACAGTGTAAAACAAAACTGAAGGCTTCTATTGCGACTCGAAATATAAGAAAAAACCTTGAATCACTTTCCGGCCAAACATTCTGCAAGTTTGGGAGAGTCACTGATGTTTGTCAAATACAAACTTCAAATACTGTAGACAACCTTAATCTAGGAAAAGCGTTTTGCCTCCTTCTTGATTAAATAATACACTTACGAACTAAAGAGGAGCTGAGGGGAAGTGCACTTATAATTTGTTGTTTATTCTCCATCTGATGGTAATTTATCGTAGCCGACGTCGACCTTTCAAACGCATCAAATTATTTCGTCATAACCCAAGTTCTAAACAGCGATAAATGCAAACCAACAGTACCACTTTTTGTTCTACATTTTCGATTTCTGGTAAAATGAAAAAAAATACTCATGAAACCCCAGGTCACGTCTGCTGTTCACTTGGAAATTTTCCCATTAATTTTCATTTCACACACACTCAGTACATGCATTGCGATAGAATCGGAGACTAGGTTGGACACAACTGACATGCCCAGTTCCTTACTAGCTATCAATCAGTTTTCTACTCCGATTCGAAAAGCTTATCTCCTAGTTAGTTCGATTTTAACTTGCAGCACTTTCTTTACTGTAAAGCTTTTTGGGCTGTCTCTTGAAGACCCAGGTAATCATTTGCTTTGTTCACACAACCCATTCCTTACCTCTAACTCAGAGTCACAGACCACACAAATTACATTTGCAATAAATCTTGCCGCGTGACCAATCTTTATGTGCTCGAGAAACTTAAGCCCGCGATTTGCTAGGTAACGTAAGCTCGAAATAACCTCGTAAAATTTCGTCAACTCATAGGGTGTCCAAAAATTGGAAACAGTTCAAACGTTACCAAAAGAGTAAGAAAAAGGTGTATACACATTAATCATATATAAATCACAGTTTAAGAAAAAAAGGCAGACAAAAACTTGCAGTCTGCACGGTCTGCACGGTCTGCACGGTCTGCACGGTCTGCATGGTCTACATGGTCTGCACAGTCTGCAGTCTGCAGTCTGCGTTTTATCATGACCGCTGCGCCGGTCACAAAATAGGTACTTCAGATGGGCGTTGTGCGCATGCCCACTATGTTACGTCTGGAAAAGGAGCGCAAAGGAAAGGAAGAGGCTCAGAAGCATCTTACTCCACAAAAAGAGGAAGCACTAAAAATGGTGCCTAGAAACAAATGTTTGCTAAAGAAAGGAGAAAAGCAAAAGCAGAGCGAAACAGAGAGAAAGCACAGAGAAACAGCTGTAAAGGCAAGAAACAGTTCAGCAAGACGACATGGAAGTTGGAGAAGCAACTCTGAAGGATGCAAGTGAAAAATTTCAGGGTGCTTTAAAGAATATAGCGTCCAGTGCAAGTTTTACAGATCCATAACACATCACAACTTCTCCTCTCTATCTTAACTACTTGTGCTGTAATGCTGAAAACTCACGCCAAGAGTCGCACTTCAACCAATGATATCGCATAAACACCCTCCGTAATGAATTAAACAAGACTCGCAAATTAAATCAAAGTTTTTCTCAATAAAAGTGAACAAGCCTCCAAAAAATGCATTTGGAGGGGTGCTTTGGCACAATCACGTGAAAATGAGTATAATTCTCACCAGTCATAACACAAATAACGATAAGAAGTATGTGAGGCGATTTGGCACAATCGCGTAAAAATGAGCATAATTTTCACCAGTCACAACCCAAATTATGTTCTTGACATGTCTCAGCGTGCCTCTTAATTTTTTCTTGTTAATTCTTATCTTTTTAAGTATTTTATTTAAAATGATATCAACTGAATCTTAATCAAGACAAAGGATAAGTTCTACAATCAATTTTTGTTTTCCATGGCTGATATTTGTCATTCCTTCTGATCTTGAGCATTTGTTGTATCTTGCTTGTCTCTTTTTTTGTCAATAATAGTGTCAAAGTACAATTGTGAGCGTTTTTCATCGCCTTTTATTGTTATTTCTTGTCTTAGTTAGCCATTCTTTCTTTCAGTTCTTTTTCATTTTCTATTTTTAAATTGTTTTACATTGTTTCCGACCTTTTTACGAGTTTTTAATGGATTGTAACGAACGTTTAAGAGCTTTTTGCCGTATTTCTGAGCGTATTCTTCAGTGTGAGAACCTTCAACATTTTCAAGACTCTTTTTATTGCATGATGGAGTGAAATAATTAATTCGATTGATGGATTCCTGTTTTTGTCTTTGAAAATGTGGTTAATTTTGTTTGACAAGTGCCATTTGAATCGTGTTTCAATGTATTCAAAAGTTTTTGTTTTGGAGCACATCTCTTATATTGTTTGAGATTCCAAATAGTTGTAATGGATCTGGCTATCTCCCTCAACAGGCAAGTGCTTTCATTGTATTCAAGAGTTTTTGTTTCGGAACACATCCCTTGCACTGTTTGGGGTTCCAAGTAGTTGTAATGGATCTGACCATCTCCCTCAACAGGCAAGTGCTTGCAATGTATTCAATGTATTCCTTTTTGTTTTGTTTTTTATCAATATCATAGTTTGGAATCTTCATAATATATGAGTACGTTAAAAATAACAGTCATTTTCTACAAATCTTTTGGAATAACTGTCAATAGACACCTAGTTATGTTATCTTAATATATGTGGACATAAACACACTAAGAAAGAATGCTGAAAGGCGTATTAAAGCTGATTCTCTGAGACAAGATATCAAAAGAAATCAAGAACTATCGTAATGGAAGATAAGTGATGTAATATGAAAACAGAGAATCGCTTAAACCAGTCATAGACTCACACAAGGAGGTGCAATGACTTGCAACCAAGAAATGAGGTTTGGCAGATACTCGATAAGTTGTTGAACTTGTCAGTGATAACTAACACATAAACATGACGCATACATCAAGCAACATTTCATGTAAGCTAATGATATATGAATATACCAATATTTTTTAATTCAGTAAATGGTGTAAGAAACTTTAAAAGCCATGATTTCACTATCACTTTCACCCCACAATTGACGCTCGACAAAAACAAAAATTATTATCTTGCCGTCGACTCTGTCAACATGAGTACATACATTGAAATACAGTCATTACATTGGAACTACTCAGGCAACCGTGATATTACTCAATGGGAACTTTTCATATGGTGATATCAGCGGCTTCGTACAACAGTCACTTGAATCAAACAAGCATTTAAAAGCAGACATTGAGGTGAAAATGGTTCCATCGTCGGTTAGAGTATTGAGAACTCTTGAAACAAATTATAAAGTGGATTTGCAAACTGGAGAATTTGCAGATCGATAACTGACAAAAAAGTTGACCTGGATAACTTGCTTACCCAGACTTTAAAATCAAGATTACAAGTAACAGATTACGACAATAACCATGACGTCGTGAATAAAAATATGTGGACTCAAAAACCTTCTCTCTCGATCTATCAAAAGGTCACGATATGAAAGGAATCAAAATTTCTAATCTCGCTGACCCAGTAAATATAACAGGCGGTTCAATCAAACGGTATATTGATACAAAAACGAACAATTTTTTTGAGAATTGCTGGTTCCAAAGCAATGACTGGCAATCTCAATATGAATAGAAGGAGTATCATAAGTCTCAAAGAGCCTCAATCACACGAAAGCACTTATACTGCTAACATTAATTATGTCAATAAAACGATCTCTGATAATGCGAACGTCAGACCAATTATAAGAAGTACGTCAGATTACGTCAGATTAAATCATTCCATATCAAGTTACGATGATGCTAACATGTTTCAATATCTCATTGATAAACCTTCCTCTGAATTCAGTGATGAAGATGATATAAAGGGTGTTCAGGTTACTAATAAAGATTTTCATAAAGTCAAAACAGAGACATATGGGATGAAACTTCATCTTGATCCAAGCAAAGGGTTTTATAGCAGTCGTGTAGGTCCAAATATGTATCAACTACAAACTAGCGAATATACTGTTCTTTTTTAACTTTACTTTCCTTCAGCATCAATCGACCATTCAACAGTCCAAATATCAGCTACCAGCAGTATTGAGACAGTTTCGAGAACATTAACTAAAACGTTTAATGATCACAGCCGAAGTATAATTCATCTTCGTAAATACAATAACGTGACTCTCAATTAACTAATGATTGACACGGTTTTAAAAAATATAGATGGCATCAGTTCCACACAAGAAGCTACAAGACTTGCAAGTATTTGTTGTTGTTTATGGTGTTAAAGGGACAAAGTTTATGAACTACAAAATGGCACTCTTGATTTTCAAACTCCCGTGAGGATGACAAAAGAGCTGACAGTAGTTGATGCTGTCAATGATTACAATTCAATTCAATACAACTAAGAGATACCATTGGAGTCTTAGATGGACTCCCTTACAGTGGTATTCTAGTCAAGAAACTTCAATTTTAGATATCATATATATATATGAAAAGAGCTAAAATGATTTTCGATTTTAATCATATAGACGGAAACATTGATAAAAATCAATTAATTGAAATAGAATCCCTACACCAATTTTATCATGAAAAACTTTGGCTATTCAGGAGAGCATACAAATATTTCAAACGATTGAATTTAGTGTGTAATTTGTCGTCAGTATCTGTTGTTTGTGGGACGATAGCAAGAGGTGTGACACTTTATTACACCCATTTTGAAATCACTGGTGGTCCCTGTAATCTGATTGGCTCTAATTGGTGCGATTTACTCACGAATCGCACCATTTTTTGCTTTAAATCGCATCATTTTCCCAGCCAATGAGGAGGCTACACTGAAAACAAAACAACCAATCAGATTTCAAGGCTTGTTTAAAGTGACCAATGTAATTACAGGCAAATGAAAGACAAAGAGTATCATGTAGCAAATTTTGCAACCTTTGTTTCCAAAACTCTTGTTTTTTCCCCCCAAAAATGGATAAATTTAATTTTAAACTAGCTCAGTAGTGCATCAATAAAATATTTGAACTGACCAAGTCCTGAACTTGGGCGATTTCAAAATGGATGTAATAAAGTGGTAATTGAACCTTGTGCTGTGCAATTTTGGTCCGAAATCATACTTTCAAATCGAACTCGTGCTGTGCGCTCGTTCGATTTTGAAATCACACGCATGATTTCAGCCCAAATTGCACTCCACTCAGTTCAATTACATTATAAATTCAATCGTATTAAGAACGATATCTGAAGACTTACCGTGAAATAAAAAGTTATAAGAAAAAAATCGAGCCATGTCGTTTTGCTTACACATCATATAAAAAAAATATTGGTTGATTTGCCATCATTTATACGGCGATCAGGATTCAGCTATGGGTTCCTGATGATATCGTCATCGATATGTGTCCTTTAGTTGACAAATGAGATAAGGAGTATTCACAAAAATTTATCTCCAAATAATTGTTTTGATATCATCCCCAATTTGTGTTTGAATCCCATTCCAATATTGCTAATGTTCTTTTTGATTTATAAATTGGTATGCTTTTGCAATTTAATCGTTCTGAAATTTGTTTTAAAATGAAATTAATATTGATCATTCTCTTTTGATTAACGTTGATCTGAGGTAGCACACTCTCAATCTTTTCAAAACTCTCTAATATCCTATATTTATCATTCGTAGATAGTTGTATATTATATCTTTTGTATTTATCAAAGAGTGTGTTTTGAACGTGATACTTTCGATGATAAAGGGACTTTTGGATTATCCTGTGTCTATCATCATAAAAATCAACAAATTCGTCAACAGTGTCATATCTATCAACCTGACCGCAATATACACATACATATTTTCCATTATCGTTTTCAAGTTTCATATTTTACAACATTTTTCACTTATCACAGTATGTTTTTGAAGTTGTTCACACAAAACGGACACATAATTTCGTCTAATGCGTTATGAATTTCAAAATTACAATTCATTATTTTATAACATTATAGGAAATTTTTTATACCGACAAACTTTACTGGTAATCCATATCCTAAAAAAATAGCAATCTGATGTCTCATTCCCTCGGGGAAGTCCCTGTTGTATTACATCATCAACTTCCCGTTTTTCTGAGAACGTCATGCCATGAAAAAATGAAAAGGCACCCTGAGACATGTGGAAAACATATTTTGAGTGACGATTACAGAAAAATGATGGCAGAAAAAACATCTTCTCACACTTCTATTTGGGTTGTGACTGGTGACAATTATGCTCATTTTTAGGCGATTGTGCCAAATTGAAATACAGCCTCACATACTTCTTGTCATTATTTGCGTTGTGACTGGTGAGAATTGTGCTCATTTTCACGCGATTGTGTCAAAGCACCCCCACCAAATGCATTTTTCGAGACTTGTTCACTTCTTGTTTCGAATATTTTTTTATTTAATCAGCGAGTCTACCCCCTAATATGCGTTTTTTTGTGTTTTGACTCTTGTTCACTATTGCTTGGAAAAAATGGCGTGTGTTTTCAGCATTAAAGTACCAGTAGTATATTATAAATATATGTTATTTGCCGGTTGGGAGGTCCGTATGGTGAAAAACTGTGACCGAGGTCTTGAAAATACTGCCCGAGGCCGTAGACCTCGGTCACAATTTTTCACCATACGGACCTCCCAGCCGGCAAATAACATATTTATTGTTTTTAAACTTGACGAAATTCTTTCCGAAAGAACCCGAATGATTTATGGACGTAAATAAGGCAAGATCTTCCATAAACTGAACAATTTTTGAGTGGGTAAATGGTAGTTAAAATAGAGGTGATGCAAATTTAAGAGAGATGCCTCAGCGAAACATTTTCATTTCCGTAACGATAAAGGTGATTTAAAAGGCTTCCAAACAAACTTTGAAACATTATTTTTACAAGTATCTGTCACAATCTGACACCTGTCAATTAGAGAGCGCGCAAGAAAAAAAAAGCGTAGGAACATTTGAAAACAAACAGAACTGGTTTGGCAAGGACTGTCACGACAATGTTTTCTTCAAAATTAGTTAATGATCTAACGGAAAGTATTATTCACTCTCATCGACCATTCATTCATGTACAAAGATTTACCTCTGTTCATTAAGTAAACGGCGAGGAATGTAAATTGTGAGTAAATTCAATTTTTTTATTTTGAAGTTGTGAGAGTTTGCTCGTTTGTTTGCTGTAATGGCGTGTTTAACTCTGATCTTTCCTTCACAAAAACTAAATTCGAACGGCACACTCCAACGAGACACAAGGGAATGTAATGCGGCCTTTTCTCAAAAAATTCCTTCAATTTCTGTTGCGCAATTTAAGGTACAAATGTCCAAATTGAACGGAATTGGAAAGACTCACCAGGAGCGTATATTTGTTGTAGAACTTAAATTAAAACTTCGCTCGCTCTTTCACTATGAACAAATTGCTCGAGAAAATTCAGATATTAAATGAATGAAAGTTCCATCGTTCACTATAACTGTAACCAAATACCTCACGTTTCAACTTTCTGGGTACTTTTTGTGAACGATTAAAATTAATTGCAGACGGTTTTTAGGCCGCTTGTCAACCAACGTAATGACACTATTGTTTATACAAATTCATTCTGAAACCAATATTTTTCTGTCAACCAAAGTGATTTGATATAGAGAAAAGAGAGGATTCATAAGTTATTTATCGGCTTGAGGTAGTGACCGACGTGTTTGCTTGACATGTCTCGTATTAAAAGTAGTTCTGTAAGAGTTTCAGGGAACACTTCGAGGCGACCAGCTTTAACCGCCGTTTGTCTGTTTGCTCACAGACAGCCTGGGCTTCAGCAGTGGAATGACCCCATCTTGCGAAATAAGAGTCATAGCGAAACTACGAGAGTTTGTATGGGAATATTTGCATATGTAAGTAAAAATACAGTCAAATTTTCAATAAAAATCTTTACCCTAATTCCCCAGTGCATCGCTTGTTAACTGACTGTTTACGAAGTTGAAAAAAAAACCATTTTAGCGAGTTATCCTTTCATAGGTTTCCATTCCATTCATACTCCATTTTCGAACGCCCGCTTCAAGAAGCAAAAAATCCAAGCTCAAATTGACCGAGCGGCCTTAAATCCAACGCAGAATCCAAGCACATATACTGTAGTTTCATTTCAATTCTGCGTTAGTACTCTATAATGTAATTAGCAAGTAATAGTCGCATTTTACGAACATCTAACGGGCGTATTTTACGAACATTTACCGGTCGCATTTTATGAACATAAACAGTCGCGTTTTACGAACATTTAACGGTCGCATTTTACGAAAATTTATGGTAAAATGAAATAGCTCTGTTACATAGCGCCTTCGGCCCAGATTCTGATATTGATCCGTAAGTACTCTGACATTATGTAAGTTTGCATGTATCTTGAAAAGGTTTTGAAGTTAGGTTCAGATATTTTCCAAGGAGGCATTTTCATGAGCCATAATCTAAGGTGGACGGTAAACGACTGGGTCACCAAAACGGATATTGTTGGCGTGTAATTATATAAAGATTTTGTAATAAAACTTCACTGCCTTTCGTGATTGAAGAAGCTGAAAGTTGCCGAATTTACCAGAGTCGCTACGGTAGCCGAAAAAAACTCTTTCGTGCGGTCATAAAATTTTCGAGTGACTTTCATTTTCACACATGTATGTGCAACAACTCTTAACTCGTGTCAACCGGATCTAAGTAAGCGCTGAGATCTCTTATAACAGGGTACAAATAGGGTGGTGAAATATAAAATAACGTGCTTAGTCGAAGGAAAATGCCTCGTGATTATTTGAACCTAGCAACAATTGTAATTCCTATCGAAATAGCTAGACGGCCGTTTACAGCTTCGAGATCAATTCGCTTCGGTCGAAGTGATCGTAGGAAAGACAGATAGACATCCTATAGTTTGAGACTAAAACTAGAAAAGTTTACCGTTCAAGTTAAAACATCACTATTCTTACCTCAGAAAATTTCGCCGGAAAATAATCCTCTCTCGAACATTTAACCAGGAAGTTCACCGTTGCATCCATCCATCCAACCCGCGCATGCTTTTTAACTCGTGAATTGCGCGCATGCGCAAGAGCGAGTTATAGGTACGATGTGGGGAATGGCATTCGCTCGCTCGCTCGCTCGCTCGCTCGATTGGTCGATTCCTGTAAACTTTTTTTAGATTTTAGGCTTTTGAGAGCATTTGATAGTTTTTGGCGAGCAATAAAAAGACGAAATGGTGACCTTTGTTGCTAAGAATAGTGGTGGGGTGAAAAAGAAGCCAATTATAATCTTTAAAGAGTTTTTTTTTTACGTTTTAGTTTCAACAAGCGGCGCCAGCGACTGGCAGGCATGCAAGGATTCACACTGAAATAACAGAACAACCTTCATTTTTCATAAAATTGTAATTTACAATCCTTGAACTTGAAAACAATCCGAAGATTCATTGAAAATATCACTTACTGCGAAGTGCTCGGAGTTCACAGATGTTCAAAAGCTTTTTCTGTTATAGCGTGAGATTGAGGACAAAATTGATCATTACGTTTCGTCGCGTGTGTTTTTCCTGTGTGAAGCAACGAAAGATGCCGGCGACTGACGAAATAACAAGTTAACACGAAAATCAAATAACACCTAAACAAACAGTTTTAGCTACCGATTTTCAGTGAATTTTAAAAGAACAATTTTCTTTTAAGTTTCAAGATAATTTGAAGATTCAACATTCATACAACGTACTAAAATGCGAAAGTTACACACCACAAAATTGGTAAATAGGCCTGAAATGAAATTCTATCTTGTTATTGATTACACGTTGCCTAGCACGTGACTTAAATCTACCCAGGCGGAGATCCAAAATGACGGTGGCAGGCTTAGCTTAGTCATATCACTCAAAACTCGTTCCCGTTTGTCTCTTTTGATAAAGAGGGAATCGTTAATGTTTTCATTAAGACAGAATTGCCTTGATTTTCTAATTTACAACGAAAGACAGTAAATCTCACTTTTCACCCACATTTACTTCCAACCTTTTCTCTTAAACCAGAAACAAAAATGATAGACGTTTAAAACACATGACATCATCCACCTTGTCAAATGTAATAGCATGATCATTTCAATGGTAATGCCTTCTTATCCCAACGTTACTTTGTTTCTTTGCTACATTAGCGAACACTGAACTACTGCTCGTACTCTAGATATGACAATCAACCACAAAATTCCCTAACCCAGATAACATTAAACATAATCTAAAAAATCATGTGTCAATTCACGAGTTTGCTCACAGAGCACTTTGATTTTCTTAGCCACGTGTGCTCCTCTTAATCAACTGTCATTCTACTGCTCGCCCCAATCCCTTGAGAAATACCTCTACCATTTAAGGTTTCTTCAAACCTTCGCGGGTGGACCCTCGCGGGTGCCTTTTAGAGTGCGCGCGCTGTTTTACGGGTAACTAACATAAACTATAAATCAATGGAAATGTTATTGAATGGAAAATTCGATGAAATTATTATCTATTGTGATTTTTATTTTGAGAAGGAAGCCGATAAATTTAAGATAAACGAGACTTATCATATGTTGAAGTTTGATGGTAATTCTGATATCCTATGATAAAATCCTATTTCGTCTTCATTCGGTACAAAAGGATGCCATGAGAAGCTTGGACGCTATCGACATTGCTGATCTTAGCCGTATGCAGGACGGGTGTCAGATAAGAACTTCGTAATGGGCCTTGCTCACCATAGAGTCTCTGTGGGTCAGTGGTAGAGCATCGGAATATCGGAGCGTGGAATCCGAAGATCTGAGGTTCGATTCCTCATTAGGACTCAGAATTTGTTCTTTGTCTCACGCACGAGACAAACGAAAAACCTCTTTCTCTATTTCTTTATCGAGCTCAAAACTACTTACCATCTTTCTTATTCTATTTACAAAACTGTAATTGCACCACGAAAAGGTCGAGTGTGTTCAGGATATTCCTTTAAACCTGAACAACACAGAGACAGACTGGGTTCCTTAAGGTATGATCAGGGTTCATCAGGAGAAACCCTAATTAACTGTCTCTGGTGAATTTTGAGATTTTCATTGCTTTTGTTTACCCCCTTTCACAAAATGAACTTTATAGAAGGAGTTTTTGTCACAAGACCTGCCAGGGGATTGGGTTGGTGGCATGACGCGCTTAAATAAGGTGCAAAAACTGTGAATTTCTTCGGAGGCCGAAAACTCGTATTTTTACGCGAGTTATCTCCTGGTACATTTGTTGGATTTTCATGAAAATTGGCCAGAATGTTCTTCAGATATTAGTTGTGGTCAGGCCCTGGGCCGGATGACTTTGACCTTTACGGAAATGCTGTGGTCAGGCCCTGGGCACGACGACTTTGATCTTTTCGGATGTACCGTTGCACTTATGTCCTCTCATTGCAGATATGTCCTCTGACGTAATGTGATAGAGTGGCCAATCATATCCTGTGATCTATCGAGCGACACGCGGCTTGGGACTGGTTAAGAGACTCCGTTGTAGTTATGTCTTCAAGCAAAAGTACTTATTCGAGGGGGTCGGGATAAGTGGAAAATTTGACCAGTATTTTCCGGTAACTGATCTCAGGAAAACATGCTGTTCGCATGATCACTGCGAACCGGATCATTGGCCTCTCACATTATTTTCTTTGAAGTTCTATCGTTCCTTCGTTGGCGCCGTGTGATCGCATCGTTGTTATAGCCTAAACGTGGAAGAATAACTCGCTACGTAAATAACAAAGCGACTTTCGACCAAAAGATGCGTTATTGTTCACGCTTTATTTGCAGTCTTGCTTTATTTACTGTCTTCATTGTTCGACTTGCGACTCCATTGACAACATTTTACACACAAGCTAAGACAAAAGCACAATGTGGCGTCATATCACAATTGTTTTATTTTGTTTAATAGCTGAAGATCATAGATTATGGTTCGTCGGCATGAAATTATATATTTTTGACGCTTCGCTGATCTGCTGGAGGTGAGATCGACTGAGAGGTCAAAGTTGTGATAATTTGTCTGCGTCGCGTCACGAAGTCTTCCTTGAATCACAGAAGTTTGGCCTTTGGTTGTTTATTTTAAATATTGTAGGTTTTTGCTGTATCGCACTAAGCCCTCCGTAAAAATTTGAAGTAGTAGATTGTGATGTGATTTTATTGCGGTCCCGCTGATTTTAGCTGTTCTTTTTTTAGTACTGTTTCTAGATCATTGTTGGATTTATTGCACGTTTGGGTGGATTTGTCATAATTTACCCCGTTTATGACAAATTCACACAATGATCCAATCGAAAATCGGGGTAAAGTTGGCTATGGCAAGTCAGTAGGATATATTCCACCTAAAGAATGAATTTCACAGAATTTACCCCGTTTTTCTAGAATTCGCTGATCAAATGGAAAATCTGAGTAAAGATGGCATATGGGAACTTAGCGTGTTGGCCACTTGCGGATGAATTCGTAGAATTTATCCCGTTTTTCTAGAATTCGTTGAAAAAAAATGGAAAATCGGGTTAAAGATTGGATATGGTAACTTGGGATCCTTTTTATTTGGAGGATGAATTCTCAGATTTTACCCCGTTTTTTGCCAAATTCACTGAAAAAAAAATGGAAATTCGGGGTAAAGATAGCATATGGGAACTTCGAGTATTATTCACTTGTAACATGAATGCTCAGAATTTACCCCGTTTTTCTCGAATTCACTGATCAAATGGTAAATCGGGGTAAATCGGTTAGCCACTTGCCGATGAATTCGCAGAATTAATCCCGTTTCTCTAGAATTCATTGAAAAAAAATGGAGAATCGGGTTGAAGATTGAATATGGCAACTTGGGATCTATTCAATTTGGATGATGCATTCTTAGATTTTACCCTGTTTTTCTAGAATTTGTTGAAAAAAATGGAAAATCGGGGTAAATATTTTTTTTTAAAATCTGACTGTCACAATATTTTTATTTATTTTTCATAAATTTTTTAATTTATTTTTTAATACAAAAACAACTATATTACTTTAATTACAGCTATATTACTTATATCACGGCTACAGAAAATAACTTACAGTACAGTTACATCTATAGCTTACGTTTTTTGTTTTTTACAAATACGTACGTTACAGTGCAATACAATATTTAAAACAATATTTGTTGAAGAGCGACTAAACAAATAACTATATATTAAAAGAAAAGAAAAGAAAAAAAAAAGCGTTTACAGCCAGAGTGCACTACTCACAATTTATAGAAAAGAAGGTAGTTTAAAACAAAACAAAACAAAAAAGTGCAGGAAAAAAGGATACAAACATCAAATTATATGTAAACAGAATTAAAGAAAACACTAAGTTAATGCGTGTTGTGCTTGTTTTAAGCATGGTTTTTCTTATAATAATGATTTATGCATTATAATGTGAGAAGAAGAGCGGGAAGTTTTTATTTCCGGAGAGATGTTGCGCATTCTTCATATCCATACAAAATATCTAGTGACCACAAAAAGGAAGTTTAGTTTCTTGTTTTTGTGTGGCTTAAGCCCTAGTACTATAAATGGCGATAGATTGAAAATTTCTGCGAAAGGTTCTCCAAGGTTAATTATCCATTGTTTAAGACCTTGCCAGAAACGGTTGGATATATCACAAGTCCAAAATAGGTGGATGAGAGTATCTTTCTCACTTTTACAAAAAGTGCACTGCTCATTGTCCCTAAGGTTTACCTTGGTAAGAAAAGTGTTGGTGGCTAGTCTTCTGTGCAGTAGCTTAAATTGAAAAACAATCAATTTTGTGATTTTTTTGCACAGAAAAGGAGTTCTGTAAACTGCCATCCAGTCGACATTATCTGGTGTTTCGAGCATGCATTCTGTTGCTCGTCAGAATTTTATATGTTAGTCTTTTTGGTTTTGCCGTCTTTAGGAAGGTGTCGAAGGTAGTTTCGTATGCAGTGTTACAGCTGTTGAAGTTAGCTTCATTGCTTTTTTGTAAGGCCTTAACAGCTGATGAGATGCCTTGAAAAGTAAGGAAGTTTGTTTTAGTGTCGTAAAGCTCTTTAAAATCAGAGAAAGATAGGAAACTATTCGCATCATTCATCAAATGGCCCACTGTTTTAACTCCCTTTACAGACCATGAACGATAGTATACAGGTTTGTTACCGACACGTATAAGAGAGTTATGCCATAGACTTTGCGCCTTTAGCTGATCAATGGAGGAGAAATTAGTTTCAAGTGAGATTTCTGACCAGATGTGGAGTATTTCTGAAGTAAAGGCCTTTGCAGTTTTTATAGTTTTTAACAGATCTTGTTTATTAAGGTTGGTACGAAAAAATTCGACACCACCTAGATTTTGTAATTCATAGTCAAACAAAAGTTTCCATTTTCCTTGATTTTCCGGATCTAGATATTTTTTTACCCAACTTGATTTAAGAGCTTTGTTGAAAATTTTGATATCAATCATCCTTAACCCTCCGTTCTCGTAGTCGTTGATCATTATGTTGTGCTTTACCTTGTCTCCCTTGCCATCCCATACAAAATTGAAGAACACATTATTTATTTCTGTTAGAGCGCTGTGGTTGGACGGCAGAGGGGACAGGATGTAAACCAGTTGAGAGGCAATAAGGCTTTCTAAAACTGTAATTTTTCCTAATAAGGTTAAACGGCGCAGTTTCCAGCAGCTTAAGCTGTTTCTGATTTTGGTTAGTTTTTTGTTGTAATTAGCTTCTATAGTGGTTTTGGGGTTGGTGGAGAGCCATACGCCTAGAGCCTTAACCTTATCTTTTACCTATTTAAAATCTTTGTCGGGTCTGAGATGTGTTTCGTTTCGAATATTCGCACGGATCCACAAAGCTTCAGTTTTCTTGCTATTTAATCGGAGACCAGAAATCTCGCTGAAAAAGTCTAATATTTGTAAGGAGGTTGTTAGAGAGGCGGGCGATCGATCTAAAATAAGGGTAGTATCATCCGCGTATTGACTGATTTTTACTTCTTCTTCGTTTATTTTTATGCCCTTAATGTTTTTATTTTGCCGTATTGTTTCGGCTAGTATTTCTACACAGAGAATAAAGAGATACGGAGAGAGAGGGCAGCCTTGCCTTACCCCCCTTTCAAGTTTGAAGAAGTTGCTAGACCAACCGTTGTTAAGAATGCAGCTTTCTGTGTTGTAGTAAAAGAGCTTCCAGTTGATAGCAGATTGCCAAAAATTGTAACACTGTAAAGTTTTTGGAAGAAAAGACCATTCTACCGTGTCGAAGGCCTTTTCAAAGTCGAGAAAAAGTAGAAGTCCTGGAATGAATCACAAATCGGGGTAAAGATAGCGTATGGGTACTTCGGCTATTATCCACTTGTAGTAAGAATGATCAGAATTTACCTCGTTTTTCTAAAATTCACCTATCAAATGGAAAATCGGGGTGAATATGGCTTATGGGAACTGAGGGTATTAGCCACTTGGGGGACGAATTCTTAAAATCCATACCGTTTTTCTGGAATTCATTGAAAAAAAAATGGAAAATCGGGTTAAAGATTGGATTTGGCACCCTAGGATCAATTCCATTGAAGGAAGAATTCTCAGAATTTACCCCGCTTTTCTAGAATTCACTAAGAACATAAACTTCTTTTAAAATTTGTAATTTTTTCTATCTTTCATTTTTAACTAAGACTAGCGAGCCGCACAAAGAAACACTTTTTGTAGTTGTAAGCTTCTCGTTTATTTCGGACGCGTTTCGTCTCTAATTGAGACTTCATTGGGGAATAACTACAATTAAAGAGGAAGAATATATTTTATAGCATGTTGTTGTGCCTAAGTTTTGAATTTCTATGGACGTTAATAATAACTGAAAGCGGGTGTTATAAAAAAAAACTCCTAATTACAATTAAGTTATTGCGTATCGCTTTATTTTGGGGGGGGGGGGGGGGCTAACGATTAGCGCTAATCGTAGAATTTCACCGCTGAAAAAAGTCATGGAAAATAGGGGTAAAGATGGCATATGGGAACTTAGGGTATTATTCAGTTGTAGCGTGAATTCTCAGAATATACCCCGTTTTTCTAGAATTTACTGAAAAAAAAAATGGAAAATCGGGTAAAGATAGGATATGCCAAGTCAGTAGGATAAACATGATAAATTCCAATTGGTGGAAGCATTTTCATAATGTGCCCCGTTTTTCTATAATTCATCCAAAAAAAAATGGAAAATCGGGGTAAAGTAGATTAGATGTGGCAGGTCAATAGAATATATTCCACTTGGAGGATGAGTTACTAGAATTCACCCCGTTTTTCTATAATTCCTTGAAAAAAAAATTGCAAAACCAGAGTAAAGATGGCATAAGGGAACTACGGGAATTATCCGCTATTAGCATAAATTCAGAGTTTACCCCGTTTTTGTATAATTAATTCATTAAAAAAAAGGAAAATCAGGGAAGATTTGACAAGACAACGTACAGGTTGCATTCCACTTGCGGGATGAACTCTAAGAATTTACCCTTGTTCTCTAGAATTCACTAAAAAAAATGGAAAATCGGAGCAAAGATGGCATTTGGGAAGTTGTAGCATGGATTCTCAGAGTTTACCCTCTTTTTCTTGAATTAATTCATTAAAAAAGGAAAATCGGGGTCAAGATAAGATATGACAACTTAGGGACCGGTCATTATTTATCGCCTGGGGGGGGTCGGAGTATTTTTGTTGTCACATCGGAGCATTTACCTGATCCCCCCGTAGAGTATCTAGTTTTTTAGAGATCCCCCCTTATCGGTAGTGGAAAGTTTCATGATCCTCCCCCCTTTTCTCCCAGCCACCGCCAAATAACTTTTTGAATATGCAAGTGATATTTTAATAGTGGTACTTACGTCTCATGGACCTTGAACCACAACGGTAAATATTTGCTCGTCAGATACGAACTGAATTGTCGAGGAAGTGCCAATCTCAGGCTGTTCATCCAAATCCACGAAAACATAGTCATCGTCGCTCTCTGCCTCTCCACTTTCGGATTCTTCATCCTCGGATTCCACGTCATCTTCATCACTCGACAGTTCTTCTGTTATCACAGTCTCTTTATTCTGTCGGTAATAGTGACATCGAATGGCCTTCACTTTGTCAAGTTTCCGACCCACAGTCGTCAAACCATGCTTGTTGAGATACAGGTCTAGTTCTCTTACCCGCAACTTTTCAACTTTGCCACCCTCGATGAGGTTATCCCATTGAAAGTCCTTGTACGTTCGTTCGGCCTCTTGCCTTCTTCGCTCCTGAGCTGCTCTTGTTCTGATGTCCTTTCGGATCTCAATATCCTTCAAATGATTAACATATGCAATGACGTGCTTCTCTTCCACATTATATTTTGAGCAGAAGCTCTTCATGGTATCCTGATCGTTTCTGATACTGTCAGAATGTTCCTCGTACAGATCTTTAATACATTTTCTTGGAAGGTAATCATCTGGTGTCCTGCCCGTCGATTCCGTCTGATAGATATCCATGAAATGTCCAGGATTGTTTGAATCTGGTACAGGTTGCGGAATTCTTTCCGTTTCTGGACCGACCCATCTATTGTTAGAACACCAGGAACAGAGATTGGAACTTTCTTCTCTTGACTCTTTACAGGCATCACGACAGAATTCCATAAAAAGTTCTCCACGAATATAGTGGTCTTCCATAAACGATTCGATCTTTCGGAAGTATGCTGCACCGGGCGCTTGCTCTTTGTTTCGTTCTGATGCACCCCGATAGTTGTCGAGGTAAACAGAATTGAAAAAGAATAATTCATCAGGGGACTCGCTTACTTAAGGGCAGTGGTGATGTCGCGAAGTGTGAGTCCTCCTTGACCACTGTCAATGAGGCCTTTAATTCAGCATCCGATTTGCTCTCATTTATCGACAACAGACGAAAGAACCTTTATACAGAAGAGCATACCTTAAGGTCGTTTGCAAGTGATGAGCTCAAATATTTCCAGGAAGCTCAAGAGCGAGTGAAGGCCATACACCAAGAGCTGCAGAAAGCCTCCAATGCGCTCACGACCACCCTCATGAGCTTGAAGAGAAAGTTCCCATCTCCCATGGGGAACAACGGCCAATCCCGAAGAAAAAAAGAAAACAAGAGAAAAGTGAAAAAAATCAAGGAGAAAAGGTTGCATCAGCGAGCAGCAATTCTCCTAGAAAAACTTACCTCAAAAGAGGTAGCTAAAGAGGTTTTCGATTCACTCGAAAAGAATACTTACAAATGTGTCTCAAGTATTAATGCAGGATTCACTGCGAGATTTGTCAAGCGTCTCCACCTGGATCCTCTGCTATGGCTTTTGGAAAGAGGCGTGTTTGAAACAGAGCTGGCACGCAATTTGAAAGTGGTAGTGGCCAGAATGAACGAAGAGAATAGCAGTAATGGTGCTGAAAAAGGGTCAAGTTCGGGCGAGGATTCAGATGAATCTGACGAGGAGACTGTGCAAGAGCCAGTGGAGAGGGCTGCCGAAGATTCTGACACGGAAGCGGAACAAGATACAGCCTCACCAAAATAAACACTTTTTTATTTGTTTTCATTCGGCCGCGTATTAAAATAATGAAAGTTAATGATTTTAGATTACGATTCTCTATAAAACAAACTGAAACGTTATGCAACAATTTTGAGCAATTGTAAGTATTCCATTCTCAAAATCTTGATTACCTTTCTAATTTAGATCGTGCCTGAATAAAAACGTGTATGTTAGACTACGATAGTGATTCTTTTTTACAAAATGGAGGGTCTGTAAAAGGGTTTGGGTTTTGTGTCTGGGCTAGAATAGAGTTTATATAATACAAAATACAACTGAACGTGGTCTTGAATATATGGTTGGGGGTTTAGAGTCCCAGCGGCAAATCCTACCAAAGTATTTACAAATGCAATCACCCGGGGTCCCGGCGCGACCTAAAATTCCTTTTTTTTTGGTCTGATCCCCCCCATTATGCTTGTCAATTACGGCTGATCCCCCCTAAAGGTCTTCAAAAAACCATGTGATCCCCCCCTAAATACTCCGACCCCCCCCCCCCCCCAGGCGATAAATAATGACCGGTCCCTTAGGATATACTCCACTTACGCTATAAATTCTTATAACTTACCCCGTTTTTCTGGAATTCATTGAAATAAAAATAGAAGACCGGGTTGAAGATTGGATATGGAAACTTAAAATGTATTCCACTTACGGGACGAATTCTCAGAATTAACCCCCTTTTTCTGGAATTAATTAGAAAAAAAAAATGGAAAATTAGGGATGTCCCGAGTTATAATTTATTTCAGTTTAAAGATGAATGGACACAATTTAGCCCGTTTTCAGAATTCATTGAAAAATTAATTCGGCACGTTAGAATACATTCTTTTATGAGATGAATTGTTTTTTTAGAATTCTCTGAAAATAACGGAAAATCGGGTAAAGATTACACATAACAAGTTGGGATATGTTTCACTTGTAGGATGAATTGTCCTTTTTTTACCCAATTGTGTACAGAATTCTTGGAAAAAAAGCAAAAAACCGGGACAAAGATTGAATGTGACATGTTAGGATGTATTCCACTTAAAGGATGAATACTCAGATTTTACCCCATTTTTCCAGAATTTACTCAAGAAACGGAAAATCGGGGTGAAGATTGACTATGAAAAGCTATGATGTATCCTACATGTGGGATTAATTGTAAGATTTAACCTTATTTGTCTCTAATAAACGAAAAAAAAAATGGAAAATAAGGGTAAAGATTTGATATGGCAAAATTGGAAACTCGGAGTGAAGGATGGCATATGGGAGCTAAGGGTATTATGAACTCTCAGAGTTTACCCTGTTTTTCTAGAACTAATTCATTAAAACAAAGAAAATTGGGGTAAAGATTTGACATGACAACTAAGGTTATATTCCACTTGCGTGATGAATTGTCAGAACTTATCCCGTTTTTCTAGAATTCATTGAACAAATGGAAAATCAGGGGTAAAGATTGAATATTGCAAGTTATGATATTAACCACTCGAATTGTCGCGATTTACCCCGTTTTTCTAAAGTTAATTGAACAAATCGGGGTAAAGATTGGATATAGAAAAGTTGTGATATTATCTACTTGTAGGATGAATAGTCACAATTAACCACGTGTTTCTAGAGTTGATTGAGAAAATGGAAAATTGGGGTGAAGATTGGATTTGGTATGTTAAGATATATTCTACTCGCTGGATAAATTGTCAGAATTTGTTTCATTTTTTGAGAATTTCCACATTCAATGAAAGCTTACCCTCGGGTGAGGTCAATAATTTTAGCCGGTACACTGTAGAATCCCCTGCACAAAGCCTGGGGATTATTCGACAAATATCACTGAGTCTGAGGAGATTATTTTGCTGGAAAAGAGAATGTAGCCTTCCCTATAATATATCAGTTTATCAGTCTGCAAGTTTTGGTGTTATGTTTTACCACTGTGATGTTCTGATTGTTGAAAAGGGTCTGCATATTCCTCACACCCTTGGAATTTAAGTCAGTTTAGCGTTAAAAATCTTTTCAGGCAATGAGAAATTTCCCCAGAAGTCTCTGTATACACAGATGCATTGCATACATTGACGGCAAACTATTGATTTATCTTCGCGTTATAAGCAAAGTGAACATCTACGAATAGGCCCACGGGTACTATTCACCGTAACAGAACAATTAAAGGGTTTAGTGCATGGTGTCTGTTTACTTGTGGAACCAATGGAGAACTTGACATGACATCAAGAGTCACTTAGTAGGGCGTAACAAAAGAAAAATCTATGTAAGCAAAGGACAAGTTTTAAGTTTCTCTTCCAAATATTTAATGTCTTTCGATCACGTAAAAATAAAAAAAGAAACAATATACATGAAATTTATAATACTGATAAATCACGTGTACGTTTTTAATTAATTGAATATTAGTATTAAAGTATAAAATAAACCTCTTGGCAATGTAAGATAACTGACTAAACTTATTAGTGAAATCTTACATTGTCAAGAGAGGCGTGAAAATGATAATTATTAACTATCACTTCTTTTCCTTGATCTTGATCTTGGTGGGGCACAACCGGGCCGCGTCTCACAAGTCTGTAGTTGTCCTGTCGTAAGCTTGTCGCATGCGAGAAACTCTGACGTACAGTGTAAATAGGCCCTTAAGCATCCGGAGAAAGAGAATCCACAATCTGTGAAAAAGTGTTGGAACACAGTTCTCAAGATAGGACTAACCTCCCCCTCGTACCTTGCGGTGTTAGTGCGGTAAACTAACATGGAGTCTCACTTAGATTGTGTTAGGCAACATTGCAATGGGCAGGAAGCCGGAAGGATTCGAAGTGTTTCAAAGACTTTTGTTAGAGATTGTAGCCCATTAAATGAATGACTGTTTACCACTGATTCATTTCTTTCAAGGATCCTGCAAATCATCTGAAATATCATCAGCGAGGATACCCGAACAACGCTTATACTCGTGGAAATTCAAACGGCTAATGACAACAGCGGACAATGTAATAAACTGAAACTTAGATTGCCGTGCTTTCGTCGATCAAACTCTTTACCGTATTCAACAAAGGATGAGTTTTGAAAAGTTCGCGATTTAACTAGTCAGCTACAATATTATTTTTCTTATTTTAAGAATAAAAGTAATAACCTCTAGAACTAAATTGTTTTCGCAATAGTCGTTTTGTCATAAAAAAGTAGTAATACGATGTATCGTATTCCAGGCAGTTACAAAGTTCTCCATGGGAGAGATTTCCAGCTACAAAATCTTTAGGTTTCGTATAATGGGGTACGATCACCGTTGCGTGATCATAGAAGTTAAATAGAAAATGTTTCTTACCTGAAAAAAAACAGGCGAGCAGAACAGCAGTTGTTCGGCGAAGTTGGTTTTAGATTATGGACCATACGTGATCGCGAGTGAGTTTTTCAGTTAGCAGAACAAAGAAGTACTATTTGTCGGCAAACGGCACAAAGACTTTTCTCACATCTGCGAATTGATCGCACTTGGCAAAGTTTTGCGGTCAAAATCTGTCCAGGAGACACTTTTCCAAATTGCACCCTAACTTTTCTATTTCGGAATTTATCCAGGAATTTGCCTAGTTTATTGGAAAATCGGCAAAAACATCAGAGACGCTGTAGGGCTTTGGTGTGGCAATGAAAAGAGGTTGGGAACTTTGTTGAGTAAAAAAAAGGAAGTGAAGTGACAAAGGGTCCCGGTATTCACAATCATCGAAAGAGTAACAGAAGACCGATGCAATCTCGGTTATTTTCCCATGCAAGAAAAAACTAATCAGCTCAAAAATTTCGGTTTAAAGTAAGCTTAATGTGCTAAAAGGAAATCAGAATTCCGAAGACGTATATTTTAAACCCCCTGACAACGAAAAATATTTGAAGTGGTTTTGATACCTCAACAGTCACTGAAACCAGAGTTTCTCTGATTAGGTTGTCTTGAATTTTGCCAGCTTTGATCGGATACTTTGCGTACAGGAGTGTATCGCACAATCCTGGAATTTCGCCTTGGGTTACAGGAAACCCTTTTCAGCAAAAGTGTCGGCATTTAGCTAATTTGTTTTTCGTTCAAAAGATATAAATCCTAACGCTATGTCACTTAAGGAAAAGTGGGTCGCAGAATTTGAATTATGATAACTCTTACTTGAAAGCGAAACTGAAAATTCCCCAAGATAGAACCTTTGCCCAAGTGCGACCTATGCCTTTTAAGCGGCAGTCACCCTTTATAAAACGGTCAACTGTCGAATTAAGTTTTGATTTCCTCTAATTATTCTTTGTGTTACCTTTAGCAAGTGGTCACCGCGGTCAACCTTGAAGGGGTCATAAGGGCTTTTTTCTTTTGTCTTGACCTAAGCAGTCAACCTTAAATAATCGGCCATACAGTCATTCCGACCGCTAATACAGGTTTAATCGGAAAAGTTTCAACATTGTAGGTAAAGATGTCGACAATTGACCGCTTGCCCCACGTTTGCCTTCTCGCTTTATTCAACATTCTTTCAACTTCGGATCTTGTAAATGTGTCTTTAACATGCAGAACATTTTACAAAATTTTGGTTTCTACTAAAAGGCCATTTACGCTTCTTGACTTCCGATGTTTCGAGAGGAGGATGACCTACATTCCTAACAAAGGCATATGGTCTAACATCACCCACGTGAAATTTCTCAGCCTTAGATTCTGTGTCAAAGTAAGTAACTTTGCACCGTTGAAGGATATGGTCCGACTGATAAGCCTGGACATTTATTGTACGAATATAAGTGGAGAAGAACTCTGCGAATTCATTCCGATGGGACTGATCGGTATTAACTTTGGTTATTGCGAGCGACTGACATCCTCCAAACTACTTCAGGAATTTTTGCAACAGAGATGCAGTCTGGAAATGGTGGGACTTTCTGCCCTTAATCAAGCTGTTAACGATGAGGTTAGTACCAAACGGGAGTTTTGGAGCTTAGCCTATTATTGCGTTCGTTTGCGGTTGCCTGTGGTCTGGACGCTTTCCAATAATCTTTGATTACTTCTAATATATCTTGTTACTAAGATATAACAAGCTTGGAACACTGCCCATAGAAAAATATATAATTCTACCGAAAAAAGTTTTTGCCACACTGTGAATATTATCGGTAAAAAGAAAAATGTTTTGCATCATGGAAGTTTAATGTAAATAGCTTATCTGTTAAAATATATTAAAGTTCAAGTGGACAATCAGACTTGGTTTGATGCTACTCTGGTTTACAGATTTAATGAATGTAACCGAAGACGTTAGAATCCATAAACCCAACGTTTCGACACTCCTGTCTAGTGCCTTCATCAAAGGTGATCTAAACGATGCAACAAGAGGTGGCTTTATCCTGGTGTACCGGTTAACCAAAATATGTCCTGGTGTACCGGTTGACGAAACTTGCGTGACATTGGTCAATCGAATAATAGCGTGACAGCTAGATAATTTGATAAATAATTATTGCTTTGATAATAAAATACAATAAAATGCCGGCATTGGTTCATTGTTGGGTTATTTGGATCAGTTGGGTCATTCGGGCCAGTTGGGTCACTTGGGCCAGTTGGGTCATTCGGGCCAGTTGGGTCACTTGGGCCAGTTGGGTCACTTGGGCCAGTTGGGTCACTTGGGCCAGTTGGGTCACTTGGGCCAGTTGGGTCACTTGGGTCACTTGGGCCACTTGGGCCAGTTGGGTCACTTGGGCCAGTTGGGCCACTTGGGTCACTTGGGCCACTTGGGCCAGTTGGGTCATCAGTTATCTATAAACCAGGTGAATTTTTAATCGCCGATTTCCCGCCACAATTGCTAAAATACAACCGCTGACCTAGGCGCCTGTTAGTTCATTCTAGCTTTTCCCGCCATCAAAGAAGGTGCTCACAAAAGTTACGTAGTTAGTTTTTCGATATTCGACATATCATGGACACTCAGAGTAATGTCACATCTACCGCGGAACTGGAATCTCAGCTGGGCCAAATTATTCTTTCTATTGAAGAAGTTGTACCCCAACGCCTTCGTCAATGGCTGACGGCGTTCGCTTGTAGCAATGGCACAACGAGGGAGATGCTACTTTGTTCAGCTCTGGTGTCTACGAGCTCTTTGCTCGGTCAGACAACACTGAAGCTTTTTGGTTCCTACGAGGAGAAGGCAAACCTTCATCTGATCGCTACTGCCCCTTCTGGAACGGGGAAAACACCAGCGTGCCAGAAAGGATGCGTGGAGCCAATCGTGGGCCATGTCGAGGAGAAAATACAGACCAGCATTGTGATTGATGAAACATCATCAAGCGGCCTATTCAACCATTTCCTGGGAGGTTAGTTTTTATTTGACATCGACAGGAGCTCCTAGCATTGATTATTATCCTTGGAGTGTAGTAAGCTTCAGCTAATATTACAAGACTTAATGAATCACTGAAGGAAAAAATTCCTGATAAATAATTTAATGAATTTGAGAAATTTTCTTTAACCCTTTAACCCCTAAGAGTGACTAGCATTTAATTTCTCCTCACAATATCATTCCTGAATCAAATGAAGATCATGAGAAAAAATGAAATGATCAATAAGTAAAGAAGCTCTTGACTGTTAAAAAATTGTCCCTGTCAACACCATATGAAATGTATTAAGAACACTGTGGAGAATATTCCTATCAATGCTAGGGTGTAAAGGATTAAATGATTCTCTAGAAGGACTACTGATCTTGTGCCCTCCATTCTTGGGGCTAAGCTGAGGGGCTCCCATATGAAACAGACAGGGTTGCTTACTGAAAATATTGCGTTAAACCCCTAAAGGAGACCAATGTGGACTTGACTCAGATGTAAATAAGTAAAAGGCAATATTTTTTTTCCATTTCTTTACGTGTCCCCCATAGGGTCTTTAATATGTTGGCATTTTTCCTGGAAACACCCAAAGCAAGCTCAAACATCTGAAATTTACACTCCAAAGCAAGACAATGAACACCCCAGTCTGTTTTGTATGGGGGTCCCCCTGGGCCCTTTACTCTGCAATTAAGGGTAAGTGGGTAGAAATTATGGGTAGTATTAGAAATAATTTCAGCTCTAATTTACAATCAGTTGTCCAGGAAAACAGAATATAACCAATTCAGTACATTTTATTGCAGCATCCACAGTGCCAATCCTTTGTGTGGATGAGGCATACTCTCTCCTACAAAGACTAACATATCAGGGAAAATCAACATCACAGACAAGCCTCTCAATGGAACGCCTGTGTAAATGTTACGATGGAGATTTTTGGTACGTACTAAAGGGGACAAAAGGCAAGCGAGTTGGAGTAACTTCAGCTAAACTAGCCCTCCTTGCTTTCACCACCCCTCAGCAGTTCCTGGAGTCAGTTTGGCCAAAAATTGTAGCCTCAAAAAATGGGCTGGCAGAGAGGTTGCTGTTTTTTTATCAAAGAAGATCAGAAGATCTTGACCTGGAAGCCATGGCAGAAAACTCTGACTCCCTGGACGAGTTTTCTGTTAAATCTCTTGGCGATGTATTTGAAAAGATATATGTGGAACATAACACAACCCCAGCACTGAAATACACACTGACTGCCACTGCTAAGGAAGTTTTCTTTAAGTTTAGCAAGCCTAATGAAGATGACAGCCAGGGTGCAGTTGCCAGTCCAAGTATTTCTTCAGGTTCAAAGAAATATAAAAACACTTTACGTGTTGCTTTAAATATGCATGTCCTTTATCACCGGCTAACCAAAGCACTTGCCTTGGAGTCAGGGACAACACCCACAACAATCACAGCAGAAACCATGCAAATGGCAATAACTTTCATGGATACTCTTGAGACCATGAAGGGAATCTCAGAGCTGGTGAGTTTAATATAACAATAATGGTAATAATAATTATTATAATTGTCATTATTATAATAATCTATTATGGTGACACACCTGGAAAGGAAATGACCATATCCTGGACAATGGGGGCATTTCTTTGTTCTAACACCATCACATTTACTCTACATCTGTAGATTTTAAATTACTCCTGATGAGCAATGCAAGACTTACATGACATTCCCAACCAAAAGATCACATGCTTAATTAAATTAATTAAGTTTAATTTTTTATTCCAAACTGATTGGAAAAAGAACAAAACAATTCAAACTACAAGATACATGGTTTGCATTATGCACTCAATATTTAGTGGACTGCTGATAACATAAAAACTTTATGGTTTATTTTAATTTGAGCCAAATGGGTTTGTTTTACAGTCTTGCCATCTGCAGAAGTCCTCAGTAGGACTCAAAGTGGGAGTGTTGGGTGAAGACATCCAAAAAAGAATTCTGTTTCTCCCTGGTCCTTTTGTGTGTGTAAGAAGAGTAGTGCGGAGCTATTCTTCTACTAGAAGACCCAGCAGTAAAGCAGCCCAGGAAGCCATGGCAGCCTTACAGGAAGCTAGAATTGGTTCCATCATAAAAATTAATAAGTTGGTAGTCTTCTGCAAAAAGCTTCCAACAGTCGTAAGCCCACATGCAATTGCTGCTTGTGGTTTGACACCAGAAGAGTACCATCAGGTATTCCTAAAAAAAGATAATAAAATCACAGTGGACATGCACGAAACTGTCATGAATACTCATCCACAAAAGGATGAAATTCTAGCATTCTTAGAGGCAACAGAGTAGAACTTTTAATACTGTACTTCTTGTCTCTTTGATATATTTTTGTTGTGTCTTGACTACAACATATGTACATAGCATTAATAGCAAATTGCATACATTTTTTTTTATATAATTAGGTGTGTTGAAATCAATCACAAATTGAAACAAAATTTTATGCACAGAAAGATGGTATATAAAAATCAATGTAGTTCGCATTCCTTTTAAATTTATTAAATTAGTATATTTTGATGTGATATTTCAAAAAATGAATGCTCAAAGAAAATAATTACATAACTGAATTAACTAAATTCCTTGGATAGTAAAGAAGGAACATGTGGTAAATCATTATATTTTTGTTGTCTCCTGACTGCATTAGATGTACATAACATAGCAAATTGGATACATAATTAATTTTTTTACATAGGTTTATTAAAAATTTCTCTTAATCACAAATTGAGACAAAAGTAATATTGTGGAGTAAGATAGTTTATAAAATTTATTTTGTTCATGATTCTTTCATATTGTATTAGTATATTTCGATGTCATATTTCAAAAACTGAACACCCAAAGATAATAATTACATTACCAAATTAATAATAAAAGTTCCCGTTCATTTCAATCATGTGCACTTTGTTATATCTACTGAAACAACTGCCCAGATTATGTTGGGGGTGATGGTGGGTGGTGGGGGAAGATGTTGAAGTTTCCATTTGACTGGCTTGTAGAACCCTATTCCTAATGGTTACTAATACTGATTCCCTGCCAATTAGTTTTAAAAAAACTCAATTTGGCTAACATTAGGTGGTACTTACAGTATCCAAAAGAGTATGTTTAATCAGAACCAGTTCAGTTCAACCTGCTTTTTGTAAAGCGCTTCAAAGCCTTTAGCCACTTTCTTGATGCTTTGGAGTTTCCCATCTATTTGTTTGGCTTTCTTTGGTTGCAAGGGACTTCCAAGATTTTTTGAAATGTCATGAAGTTTGGAGTAGTGTTCATACACTCTTGAAGGTTCAATGCTTAGACCCTTCAAAGATGCAAAGTTCACAAGACAGTCTAATGTAAGACTTTCAATCTCAGACCATCCAGATACTGGAGTTAAACCTTGACTTGTCAGATAATCAAGACTGGAGATGCTCTCTTTGGCCTCTTGTAGTTTTTGCTTGGGTCGGTACCTTGAAGTTGTTACAAGTGTGTATGCCTGCTTGGCAGCCTGGGAGCTGCCATAAGGATTTCCACAACCAACACATTTACATCGATGGGAGCAACCAGCTATTTTAGAGTAGCATTTACACCGGCTCTTGTTACCATTTGGTACTTGACAGCAGAATTTTCTTCCATCCTTCTTGGCAGAACCACGACCGCATGAGCAGTGCTCAGGCACCTGTTCCTTTGGAGAATTATTGCTACATGTACTTGTGGAACTAACATGGGGTGGGATAGCTTCATTCACGTTCTCCAAAGATACCACATTGTGATATAATTCTGGTTGACCAATACTGTATCCCAGAAAAATTGCCTTGGTAGCTGTGCAAGGCAACAATGGGGAAACTGGTACTACAGGCATGTGGTCCAGTGATGTAAAGATGACTATGTTCAGTCTCAGAATCTGGGATAGTGCAATTCCTATGACATTCCCCAACTCATCTGAAAAAAAATGAAAGTCTCAGAGAGGCTTTTTGGTGTGCTTAACTATGTAAAATCAATCCTTATGGATTAAACAAAAGGTGCAAGTTTAAATTCCAGAAATAGAATACTCTATAATTAACACCACTTTGCTGCTATTTGTTTTGTTTTTTTTTACAACGGGTATTTTACTCTTATGTTATTCTTCCGTATGTAACTTTTCATTCCAAATATAAATTTTTTATTATTGAGAAACCCAAACAGGCAAAATATTCACTATACTGAAAACCTGTAGGAGAAAATTTCCCTTTTTCTTTTTTTTATTCCACTTTTACAAATATATCAAAAAAAGGAAAGAATTTTAAGAGCATTCATGCCTCCCCAACAGAAGCAAGTTTTTCTAACACTCCGCCCATTTAGAAATACAAATTTCACTTTAAACATTTTCTATATTTTCCCTCCAACTCAAGGAATTTCCAATGCCTTGGAGATTTTTTGGAAGTACACAAAAAGAGATGTCATCTGTCCTAACCAAAACCTTAAAGGGATTTGGTATTACTTCATGAAACCTTTTCAATGTACCCAACTTTACTGCAATAACATGCCAAATTAATGTCTTCACTTACTTGAAAAGTATCCACATTCCCTGAATTTGTTTACCTCATCATCAAAATGCTTTTCAGGTGACAGAAGGGCATGCTTGTACCTTCCAGCATTGCTAAGCAACTCATTCACCACAAGATCCCGTAATTCTTGGACAATCTTTATGTCACCACTGTCTGCCAATGAAATTCCAAGGAAAACCAAGTGCTTTTGTAGAGTGGGTGAAGATGCCAAAATTTCTTTCAGCTGACTAAGAACACTGAGAAAAATACTATTTGCTGGGCAATCATAGTCCACTGTGGCAAGTTTTAGGCTATAACCCAATACATTCTTGTTTAGCCTTTCTGAGTGTTCAGCAACTTTCTCTGTGTTGAATGTGGAGTTACTGAACAGAAGTAAGCTGCAGGGCATTAAGTGGAGTAGCTTAGAACTCAACCTGGGATTTGTACATAGCGAACACAGCTGATTATAAAGAACAGACATGTTCACAGCCTGACAAAAAATGATGTAAAGCTCACTGTCACTGAGCCCATCATTGCTTGTGTCATGATACTCAGCACTGCTGTTAACAAACATTTCGCACAAAATACTCTGCATGACTTCAGGATCATACACATTAGGAACACTAGCATTCTCAGGATCACTAGACTCTGGGATTATGCCAAACCTTTCAGCTGTGGGTTCAAAGCCTTGTTCATCTAATGCTGCTCTGTAGGATAGGATGGGCCTTACACAACCTGATGGTAATTCTGATGCACCTCTTCTCTCATTCCAGAGGTAAAAGAAGGTTGCCAATAATGACTCAGCCAATTCACAACCTAGTCTTACAAGCAACACGGGGCCATTTACACAATAAATTTGGCGTGGCAAATCTCGCTCGCTCCTTCCATCTTTCCACTTACAGGGAGTAAGTATACTATTCAGATGGCCGTGCTCATAATGGGGGCATGTGAATCCAGTATCGAAACAATGCTGCTGCTGCAATGGATCCCAGATGATGACTCTGGGAAGCACATAGTTACCAACGTCACGAGGACTACGAAAGTCTGGGTTTAACTGCTGCCCTGGCTCAATAATTGCAGGTCCATCCACCTTTCCGTCCTGAAGTAAGTGATCTTCATATTTTTTAACATTATGCTGAACATAGCTAAGCAATTCCTGAGTTATCTTCATCGCCACACGCGGATAAATCACTCCGCCATCTAATAACTTCTAAACGAGGCTTTTCAGAGAGGCTTGGGCCCAACTGGCCCAATTGATCCAACTGGCCCAAGTGACCCAACTGGCCCAAGTGACCCAACTGGCCCAGGTGACCCAACTGGCCCAGGTGACCCAACTGGCCCAGGTGACCCAGCTGGCCCAGGTGACCCAGCTGGCCCAGGTGACCCAGCTGGCCCAGGTGACCCAGCTGGCCCAGGTGACCCAGCTGGCCCAGGTGACCCAGCTGGCCCAGGTGACCCAGCTGGCCCAGGTGACCCAGCTGGCCCAGGTGACCCAGCTGGCCCAGGTGACCCAGCTGGCCCAGGTGACCCAGCTGGCCCAGGTGACCCAGCTGGCCCAGGTGACCCAGCTGGCCCAGGTGACCCAGCTGGCCCAGGTGACCCAGCTGGCCCAGGTGACCCAGCTGGCCCAGGTGACCCAGCTGGCCCAGGTGACCCAGCTGGCCCAGGTGACCCAGCTGGCCCAGGTGACCCAGCTGGCCCAGGTGACCCAGCTGGCCCAGGTGACCCAGCTGGCCCAGGTGACCCAGCTGGCCCAGGTGACCCAGCTGGCCCAGGTGACCCAGCTGGCCCAGGTGACCCAGCTGGCCCAGGTGACCCAGCTGGCCCAGGTGACCCAGCTGGCCCAGGTGACCCAGCTGGCCCAGGTGACCCAGCTGGCCCAGGTGACCCAGCTGGCCCAGGTGACCCAGCTGGCCCAGGTGACCCAGCTGGCCCAGGTGACCCAGCTGGCCCAGGTGACCCAGCTGGCCCAGGTGACCCAGCTGGCCCGAATGACCCAACTGATCCAAATAACCCAACAATGAACCAATGCCGGCATTTTATTGCATTTTATTATCAAAGCATTAATTATTTATCAAATTATCTAGCTGTCACGCTATTATTCGATTGACCAATGTCACGCAAGTTTCGTCAACCGGCACACCAGGACATATTTTGGTTAACCGGTACACCAGGACATAGCCCAAGAGGTCGTTTTATATGATCACTAATTAGCGGCCTTTTTTTCTGATGAAGTGTAAATAGCCGTCAGGAAGCAAACCGCCATCGTCAGGATCCTTGGGTTTGGCGAAAATATGCCCCAAAGTCTGAAAAGGTTTTTGAGCAACTTTAACGTTGTGGCTATTCAAACTAGACAGGAGTGTCGAAACGTTAGGTCTATGAATTGTAACTTCTTCGGTTACGCTCATTAAATCTGTAAACCAGAGTAGCATTAAACCATATGTTAGCTTATCTATTATTATATAAGTTATATAAATTTTACGGACATTGAAGCTGTCACGCAACAGACCCAAGACCACAGTCGAAACAGTTGCAGCATATAAAAATCGCTCTACTTGCTAGCAATAAAACAAGGAAATTCCACGGGAAATTAATTCACGCTAGACTTAAATATCCTTATTTATAACAGCAAAAGCGCGGATATCAACAACGCGAACGCCACAAATGCAGTAAAGCAGACGTTAAAATTTGTCAATTTCAGGCATGAATATGAATGAAATGAAAAGTAATTTGAATTTGGGGCATCTAACGCTCTCTCATAATCTTTGATTACTTCTATTATATCTTGTTTATTTTTGTTTCTTTTGTCTCTCGATCAGGCCACCTTATTCGCCATGAAATATAGCATAGAACATCACATCTTCCCCTCCCTCCTCCCCTTATTAACGTCTGGTCACAAGGTGACACCATCTTGAGGTAATTCGAATCTCGAATTTATAAACTATCTTGGCCCTGCCTTTTGATTGCGTTGTCTGTCTTTTTTTTAGGTGTTGGAATCACTTTCATGTCACGATTTGAAATATTTGGATATCAGTGACTGTAACAATGTTACATCTGTACAAGTGGCAAAGCTCCTCGCTCGACAACCCAACGTCGAAGAGTTATCGCTGCAAGGTACTTGCCACATGGCTGCCATTTTAAATGTCTTGGCATCAAACCGGCAAAGTCTGGAGAATCTGAGGTATACAATTGAACTTATTTGCTTCTATCATCCCGATTGGATAGGGGTTGAAATTTTAGATGACAAACAAAGCGTCAAGGCTAAAAATACGCGCGAAAAGTAAGAAAATACGTAACAGTCGTAGATGGCCTCTTTAGACTATCTGAGCTCGTAAGCATGACATACACAGGATGGTGAAAACCCCACAAGTACCCGCACAGCGAAAGAGCCAGCAACCTTGCTCTGTTGAGGCTCTGTCAAAGCTAATTTATAAGGGTAGTATCTGCTTTGTTTTTGTTTGTTTTTTGTTTAGAAAAGTTTTGGCTGGTTTAAAATCATCGTGTCTCTTTTGAAAATCTCAAAAATCGCAGACGTCTCTTTTAGGAGATTTTTTCAAGATCTTCGTCGCAGAGGGGAAGTGGCCGACAGGGCTACAGCCGCACTCCTAGTTTTAAATTGCCTCCAAATGACAAATGTGACCCGCCATATAATTTCAGGAACAAGGTGATAACACGCTCACAACACGCTGAGCGTGTTTAATATGCGCATATATTATTTTTTAACAATAAGTACACACTGTTTCGTTTTGGTCAAGTTAGCACGCTTGGTCTTTGTTTCGGTTTGAAAGGCGTGATCGATGTTACGCTTAGCGTGCAAGTTAAGACAGGAGGACACACTAAAGTAAAACGTAGCTAGATATTTCTGCCGTTCATCCAAATGTTTCCCTCTTGAACTCAATAGCACTTCATTGTGATGGGCAAGCTTACATAATGGTAAACAATGGTAAATAATTGTACGACAAATGAATTTTAACGCCTTCAAAAGTTATACACCATCACGTAATCTTATATAAGTTCCCGTTTCGCAAATTGTTTACTGCATTGATTGAATCGAGTTTCATGCACGTGACTGAGCGTGTGATTAAGAGAACGCAATCGTTTGAGAGTCGTAGTGCTCCCAGAAACAAAGAGTTGTTGAAAAAAAATTGTTCCTTACTGTTGATTTTGTTTATCATCCCCTAAAAATCGCTCTGGTCATCCGATGGAATAAACTTTTACACAAATGTTTCGGCCTTTACCGGCTATATGTTATGGCGCTTTATGAATATCTTGCACATGTTTGGTTGTTTACGCGATCGGCGCAATTCGTCTGGCACTGAGTTACATTTTGTGCTTCAACATACTACAAATATCATCAAAAGTAACCACTCCACATAAAAAAAAAAGTAATTGAAGTGTCTGCCTTGAATCCTTGCAACTCGTTCGCGGCCAAATGTTTCAACTTTGTTTTTTACGATATAAACACCGATGGGAGGTTCGGTTTTTACCGTAAGAATGAGTACATTGACTGTGTAATGACTAAGCGTTAGGTTCAGTTAACATGCGTGCTGCACACCGGGTTACACGCTACTATGCTGTGCCCGCTATTACGCTAGCTTTTGTATTCGAAGGTTAACACGCTTTGCGTGTTTGCCTGCTCGCGCTTCACTGTTCAACGGCGCAAGCTTTATTTTTTGTAGAGTGTTATAAGAAATAAAAGCATGAGCAAATTGTGTTTTAGCATGCTCAGCAAGCGTTATAGCCAGTTTCTTTTGTTTTCGATTGGAAGCGTGTTGTGAGCGTGCTATCACCTTCGTCCCTAAAATCATATGGAATGGTATAACTCTGAATCCTTGAATGATTCTCTGTCTTAGCGAAACGAACGACACAAACACGAGAAAACGTAGATCTTCTCTATTTACTTTCAGGGGGTTGTAATCACTTGACAATAATCTCAATGCAAGTTAATAATTTATTCATACATTTTTTCCTATGTTCTTAAGGTTCTGGAAATTGGAGGAAATGTACATACCCTCAATCAAGAAAATGTTGATTCTGCACTGGAAGTTCTACCAGTGTGTGAGAATTTGAAGGTTCTCTCTATTTTTAATTGCAATCTTGAACGAAACTCAAAAGACTACTTTAAAAATTTTTTGAACCTAGAAAAATTGAACCTATGGCAGTGTCACCCACGTTTGTTTAAGTGTGCTAAAAATTCTTTGAATTTGGATTTCAAATGTGAATTAAACCCACTGTCCCCTTTGAGAGACATAATATATGCCTCAAAAGAAAAGCAAGGAACCGCTTTGGATAGAGCAATTTTCAATTGAGTGTCAAAAGTAATCCAAGATTGTGATGGTTTTGCCCAAGTATGCTCTGTGATTGGCCCAGAAATCTTGCACCATCCTCTCAACCAATCAGATGCAAACCCAAAATCAATCATAACTTTGTTCCTCGCATTTTTCTGCACTTCAGGCCATTTGCATGTATTTACTTTGAGTCCTGATTGGTTCCATGTGATATTTCCCTTTTTCTGACTGGCCATTGCAGTTACTTTGGTTTTGGTTTCACAGTACTCAATTGAAAAGCACTCTGAGTAATACTGCAATTAAACTGGTTCACAGAGACTTTGTCGCCTTAATATTAGACTTGATGTGGTTTTTGTTGTTGTATTTTTTGGCCTTTCCAATTAAGATGAAAATGGAAAAAAATAAATTTCATTCCAGAGAGACATCTGCCCAAAAAGCGAGATGCCTATATGAGGAAATAAAGATAACCAACCCTAAGTAATTCAGATTTAATCAAATTTTTAACAGATGACAATATAAACAGGTATTACTTTCTCCTCATCAATTACATGCCTCACTAAAGAAGACAATTGAGCAATATCATTCATGCTCATGCTAAGGCAAAGCTCTGTCATAATTTATTTCTCGACAAGATATTGTAGATGAACATAGAGTGATTTTCTCCAACCAATGAAATTGATAGACTACTATGCGTTACAAAAATTTTTGGCTTATGTCATGTTTTCCACACACAACATGGGGGTGATCCAACAATCAAACATGCCGCTGGTGTCATACAAGTTTGTTTACATACTGTTTCATGGGTTAAGTAAAATCACGCTCGTTGTTCCTTTTTTAATGTTTCATACAAATTTTGGTTACCTTTTTCCTGCTATGATGTCCTTTGTTGACAAAATTCTCTTGATAAATAGGATACACTGTAAGTGTTTGCAACAAATAAACACTTGTGCACACAACATGTGCAATCCATTAATCTAACTAAAAATTCAAGCTGAAATTGCTCATTTAACGAACACAAATGGATAGTTAAAAAAAAAACTGCTCCAGTTGTACTTGAACATGCAACACTTCTATGGAAATAAACATCTTCACTACAAATAATTCAAGCAAATAACTTCAGGTGAAATAGTTTTTTTGGAATTTGTGAAATTTAAAGTGGACCATAGTGCACTAATATACCATAAATCCATTCTACCTTCCTACTTACTTGCAACTGTTTGGCTCTAATTATTCAATATTATTTCACAGATCACATTAAGTAACTCTCCAATTTACCCTTATATACTTTTGAATAAAATAAAGCAGTTGACACCAGATTGAGGAGTCAAGGCTATTTTATTCACTAATTCATTCATAATTGTTGGTAAGATTTCTTTTTATGTGGGTTGCTGTAAACATAAAGGTTTTAAATAAATTCTTTGCAATTTAAATGTTTGTGTCAATTTTTTTAAATTCTACTGCTCTGGAAATGCACTAGATGTGAAACTCTGGAACTCAACAATTCCAAAGGAAGTTTTGTGGACAAATTCATAGGTCTGATGCGAACATGCTTAAGAGGTCACATTCTCTGTTGATGTTCTCTGGCCATGTCTAAGTACAATTCACAATGTGGAGCAAGGGAATTTTGGATATGACTTGAATTAAGCATGCTTCAAAACCCAATTGAAACTGTTAGAATGAACACATGACCCATTAAGTGTTTAACCCTTAAACTCCCAAGATCTCATTAGTATTTCTCCTTACTGTCTGCCATATAGTTCTTGTGATGTTAGTTTTGAGAATTTGGTATTGGATCAACTAATAATCCCCTTATCAATAATTTTCTTCATTCTCATCACTTGTCTGCTTGATATTGTATTGATAGTGTAAAGAGAAATTCTGTCTTGGTCACACATGGGAGTTAAAGGGTTAATTATTAGTATTACACTGTGCCAAATAGCTTGCCTTATTGATTTTATTTAAAATTACAAAAGGTCTTTCTCCTCAAGTTGCCTCCATTTCCAGTCTCTCCACATTTCATAGTGATACTGTTCTGTGATGTTCAATAAGACCCATCCATCACTATCAACTCGCTCTAAGATACTTGCCACATCTATCAACTCTTCTGTGGTCTCCTTGGTCCAAACTTCGAAGGCTCTATCCCACCTGTAATGGAAAAATCTTTGTCTCGACTTCCCCTTCCTTACCTGCCTCCAGTAATCAAAATCTACCATTTCTTCTGTTGTCATCACTGCATGGTAACACCCTCTTGGAACATTTATCCCTTTCTCCTTCCTTAGTTTGAAAAGATATTGCTCAGTGATGGGGTTAAGGCCTTGGAATACCTTCCTTTCTTCTTTAGAATAGAGCATCTATAGGGTTGGAAGCTGTGAAGAAAATCAGTCTCCATTAGGAAAGAAAATCTAATGACACTTGGCTTGTGAAAGACTGTCTTCACCAAATTCGTATTAAAATGCACATTTGGCTTAATTTCATCGGGTAAGTACCACTTACCAAGTATCAGTATGTTAATGATGATATGCTATAAATTAACTCAAGGGACAATGAAAACAACCGCATCATTATGTTAACCCAACAAACAAATTTAGCAATTAAAGGACTATTAATCATTAGATGTATTTATAATAATTTAACTTAAAATTCATTGCAGACACAAGGCAATAAAAAACATCCAAAACTAGTCATCAAAGGGAAACAAAACACAAAAGTAATAGTACTAAAATAATAATAATAATAATAATAATTTAATAATAAGAACAATAATGATATTCCCCTAAACTACTTGACATGTTAACAAGAACATCTCTGCATAATATAAAATGATTATAATAATAGTAATAATAATAATGATATTCCCCTAAACTACTGGGCATGTTACAAGAACATCTCTGCATAGTATACAACAACAACAGCGGTAAAAAAAATAATAATGATAATGACGATGATGATAATAATAATAATAATAATTATAATAATAATGTAAGAGAAAACCCAAGCAGAAGAAAACCACAGATCACTCACAAATTCTGCATACCTCGTGAGAAGCATCATAAGGAGGCTTGAGGAGCTCATACAAGACCAAATCTTCATCATCTGGTTCACTGGCTGTAAAAAGGCACAACAATGCTCTCTTTAGCAAATAACAAAAAAACAAGGTTTATAGAGATGAATAATTATGGAACAATATAGCAAAAAATTCATATTACAAAAACAAAGAGACAAAGAGTGAAAATGGTCAACATATTAATTACCTTGAATATTGTTTTCATTTGACAACTCTGTGTCTTTGTCCCGTAGTTGAATGTCTAATGGCAGAAGAGGAGGGGGGACAACAAATGGATCATCTTCCATATCTTCATAATCCTTCTCAAAATCCCCTAATTCATACTTACCAGGAAAAGCAACACCAAAACCAACAGAAACCTCTTCCATGGTTTTGTCAGGACTAAATGGACTCACTCCTGTTCTGCATTTCTTAATTCCATCTTCACCTATTCTTGCACTGCTGTTTTCACCAGCACAATGTATAAGTCCTGTACCACTTACTCCAGATTCTTTGTCACTGCAAATATTCTCTTGACCCCTACATCTCATAGTTTCAATGGTAGAGCAACCAACTAGCCCAAGGACACTTCCATGGCCACCTTCTTCACAAGCTGGATGACAACTTTCTTGGGTACTGGGACAATTTTTAATGTCACATACTGGTTGCCCATTCATGATAATTTTCGCAAATGAATTCCGCAGGAATGGCATATCCCTTAAGCTGAAATTCATTTCCAAGTTGTTGACAAATGCACTGATAAAACCCAATGCAAAGACACCACAGTCAAAAACATTCTGTCCTTGAGAAGGCAACTTTTCTCTTTCCTCCTGACTTAACCTTCGAAATGAAGAAATATCAATATTTGCAGTTTTGAATTCCCTGCACAAGACCTGAAAAACATAATCACTCCTTCGATCTTTACAAAGGGAGTCAAATTCCCCATACAACTTCATTGGCCTGTCTATTAAGACACACCACCAGTGACCAGGGCAATGAACAGGAAATACAAACTTTTCATACTTGTGAAAATCACACCTAAGCATTTCCTTAACACCCAGCTCTTAGCTGCAGTGATTTAGCCAAAAGGTGCTTGCCACATACACATCCTTTTCTGACTCATTAAGAATGGACCAATGTAGTTGATCACGACATCATTTATTTGGTTACCTGGCTTGAGGGTACGAACATCTTTTGCTTTGACTTGTCCATGGAGTGTGGCAATGATGGTATCATCACTTATAGTACTGCTTAAATCCCACACCTCATCCAGTGTGCAATGAAAATTTGTGTGCAGCTTAACTTCTGGCAAGTCATTCACTCTCACAGGATTGCCATAAGTTCCAGGCCCTTGAAGGTTTACAGCAGCAAAATCTGGGTTCTGATATGCTTCTCTCTGAATGTAACCTAGGCCATCTTTAAGGGACAGTGGAAGAGCAGATGTCCTGCGACTATCAAGAAGTACAATTGCATCTGCTTTAAAGAGCAGAGTAACAAAGTGATATTCCTTTGTCCTCACAATGAGTGATGGTCTCTCATCTGCCTGGAACAATCCCAGAAGAAGGGAATAAAATTCCTGGAGACTGCTGGTGTCAAGGGAATTAATTGCAGCACCATCCACAAGTGCCCTCAAGGGTAAATCTAGTCTTTGAAATGTACAGTTCTTCCTAATTGCTGCATCCTCCATTGCTAAAATACTGTAGTCACCATCAAGACCCCGCATAGGCTCTAAAGGTACAGAAAATCCACAGCCAACTTCACAAACCTGTTTTAACCAAATGATGTCTGCTGCCAAATCTAGGTCAAACAAATTGAACATAGTAGGTCCTTTCCTGGAACAACCTATTGCATTGTTCATTGCACAAAGTCCACAGAATGAGCTGTACCCTTGAACTTGCATACACTCCTGACTGCCATTGTTGCTACTTAGGCACACTTGGCTCTGTACATCTTTATTTGCATGCTTGTCAATAATCTTTAAAAAGTACCTCAAGTTACTTCTTTCTGTGGCATTATCTTGAGAAGGATTTATGGCTGCAAGAAAGCCCTTCAAGGGCATTACAAACTTGGCCAGTTCACTGCAATAAGGATCAATGTTCTCTAGATGTTGCTGACACTTGTCCTTCAACTCAGCTGGCTTCCATAGCATTCCTTGATTGCTTCCTGGCATGAACAGCAATGATGTGGATGGCTCACCAAGGGTGACTTCATGGGTTTTCAGACTTCCTTGGGGTGTACTGCATCTGTTGGATCCAACATCAACATTTACATCATTTGTATGGTCAAGCAGATCATCCTTATTGAACACTGGCTCATCAACACCGACTTGGGTGCTAGGTCTTTTGATACTGTCTTTATCATGGCATGAAGTACTAGCCTCAGTTGTATGGCTACTTAACAGAGGGGTTTCCTTTGGAGCTGTCTGAGATGTTTTCATTATACTATCATCAGATGGTACAATGCAACCATCTATTGTTACACAGAAGAGCCCACAGTTAACAGCCATCTGAAGCACAAGATTCTGGCAGCAGGGATGAAAGCATGGAGTTTCTTTTTGCTCTCCAACGCACGACAAGCAGTCAGAGTGTTCCTCGTAACTGGTGAGATGACTTAGAATTGACTTTCCCAGGTTTTGCTTTCTGTCTCTCTCCCAAAAGATTGTACCATAGAGAAAGTACTGAAAACCCGAAGCCTGTAAAGTTTGAAGTCCAGTTACAAACTTCTGGTGAAACACAGCTTCTTCTTCCTCTCTGTCAGAAAACGACGATACCATGGCAAGGAGTCCATAATCCAGAACCTGACAATAACTCTCCAATAAATCATCAATACTTCTATGGTGAGCCACTTTCCTCAACCTTAGACTTTGATTATACATCTCCTTACGCACAGTTAGGCCAAACTCTGAAATGAAATTGTGCATATTCAGCAAAGATAACTTGGGGGGTGTTTCACAAAGGGGAAGTTCACACTGCTTTTCCTTGAACAAAACCATCTGGCCACCAAAAATGGATTTAACTACCAATTGCTCTCCACATTCTTTCTCCACCTTGAACATTCCTCCAGGACGCACCTCTTTGATGACCCCCAGAACATTCAAGGGCTGAAAGGGATCATGCTTTGAAAAATGCAATCCTTCTGAACGTGGATTTTGGAAGAGAACTTTGTCTCCCACCTTAAATTCCCGCTCTTTAGCCCTCTTAAGAGCCCGTTTGTGATTCTTTTGAATGGTGTGTTCTGTTGCTTCAAGCACATCCACCATCTTAGATTTGTATTCTTCACTCAAGTTGAAGAGGTATTTCGTGATGCTCTCTACCTGGAATTCTGCCTCTGAATCCACTGATTGAAGTGGGATGTTGTTGTGACTGTGAGAAGGTGGAGAATGTGAATTTCCTTGCACTATCTTCTTAACAGCTGCTGACAGCTGCTTAGCTGAAACACCCAATGCGGACAATAATATGGTCTCAGAAGAAATTTGCAGGATGGCCTCTGTTATCTCTTCTAATTTAGATTTATTCATGGAAGTGCTTTCCCCATGTCTCTCAAGTTCAATGAAATCTTCTGATGAAAATTCATAATCCTAAAGGCAACCATCTTCAATACTTTCTGTCCACATACTATCATCTGGGATGATGTAGTCCACCAAGCAGGAAGGCTCACGGTTCTTATATATTCCAAAAGGCACATCATTAATTGTGCTGTGCCACTTGCAATTCAAAAGGTCTGCAATAGCAGAGAGTAGTAAAGGCCAGACATTGGCCTGAAGATCTCTAGGCAACTGTTGTAAAAACCTTGCAAGTAACCTTTTGACTTGCTTGTTGAGATTTTCTATCTGGCCTTGAGACTGTGGGTGGTGTGGCCTACCATGAACCATGCAAACTTCAAATTCTTTGCAAAGTTTTTGCACTACCTCTCCAATGAATTCACCACCATTATCTGACTGAATTACAGTAGGTGACCCTTCCTTGATGAACAAGGCCTTCAGAACGGCATACACTTCTTCTGCAGACTTTGTTTTTAACGGGAACAGCCAACAAAACTTTGAGAAACAGCACTTGACTGTTAGAATGTAACGGTAGCTCCAACAATTATTCTGCATAAAACTACGGTGCTTCTTTGGGGCCATGTCAATAAGGTCACACTGTAGTCTGGAATGGGGGCGAAAAGATCTAATGGGGACAGGAGGGGGAAGCACTCGCATTGGCAAGGGGTTGTTGACCTGACATGTTGAGCATCGAGCCAAGAAGGCCCTAATAAGGTTGAAAATACCCTTAAATACATATTTTTGATTGAATAGCCTACTCAAGGCATTCACCCCTCCAGGGAGGCAAGTATCCTCTCCAAGGACACCTTTAATGTAGTGTAAACTGCTTAATACACCATCTACAGCCTCTCTGTAGAGAAGTTGCTTTGTAGTCTTAAGCTCTCCTTGAACATAACTGTTGACCAAAACAACAAGGATGCCATTTTTGTCACGGACAATCTTACCTTCTTGGTCAAGTTTTAGTGTGTAGACTGGTCTTTTCAGGCTACGTCGTTCAAAAAATCGTCTTTTATACTGATTAAAGAAAGCATTTAAGTTTTCATTCTTCTCTGAAGAAATACCATCTTTTGGGAAAGATGTATATCCTGGAGTACAATACAAAACTGTATCTGCCAGTTTTTCATAAAAATATTTCTGGCATCCATTGAAGCTACAATCTGCTAAATAAAATATAGTATTTGTGAATAAGTAATAGTTATAGAAGATTGCTACCTTTAACATACATTTATTGATTACCCCTTTACACCCTAACATCATTATGCATATTCTCCTTACTGTTCTCTATACATTTCCTGAAGCCCTGACAAAGAGAGTTTTTATAAAAATCAAGAGATTTATAAATTGTTGGTCATTTCCTTTATTCTCATGAACTCAATGTTTGATTCAGGGGAGATATTGTAAGGAGAAATTAGAAGCTGGTCACTTTTAGGGGTTAAAGGGTTAAGATTTTTTCTTCCATAACGGGTAAAACAGATCCTATTTAATGGTTCTGAGATGACCTTTCTACAAGTAACTGGAATTGAGGCAATGGAAGATATTACTGCATGCTCAGTATATTGTTGCACAAAAGTATTTAAAAGTTTCCTGTTTCTGAATTTCAGTAGTGGATAACTGTTGTATCCCAGCACTGTTATTTTCCAGCCCCTCTCAGCTGTTCTCAGTTTCTCAGCAGGAGTTAACTATTGTATTCCAGCACTGTTAATTTCCAGCCCCACACAGCTGTTCTCAGTTTATCAGCAGGATTTACTGTTGTATTCCAGCACTGTTAATTTCCAGCTTCACACAGCTGTTCTGAGATTACTAGCAAGGAACAAATATTCTTTTCCAGTCCTTACTTGTATTTTCAGTTGCATACTATTCTTCCCACATTTCTTAATAAATGAACCTATATTTAGTGGACACTTCTATATCACAGACACTGGAGAAGGTTCTCAGAGAAGTTACCTTTGATACTTTTATAACTATAAAAGTAATAGCTTTCACTGCAATTTAAAGTGATTTAATTTTTGAAATACAGTTAACTTCTCCACTAACCCCACAACACCTGTGCAAAGCATGTCAATTAAAAATAACAAATATAGAGAGTTGCAAATTACTTTCAATACTTTATAGTGCAAGCAATGTATTCCCTACCATCATTTTTCAGTGTTTTCTTTCCATTTACAGACTCAAGTGGCTGTAATGAAAAAAACAAATTCAAACAATTTTACCTCACTTCTTAAAGCAAGAAGTCACAAGACTAAACAACAAGTGTAGAAACTTAGACATACTTAGGCTAAAACTCTGATTCAAAAATAAAAAAATGACCCCCCTGCAAAAAAAAATTGTACCACTGTCTTTGATACCATCCTGTCACTCTCCTACTTTTTTTTCACTTTTCTTTACTTCTAATTTGTAAACACATATAATGCTTCTTCTCAATGGGAAGTGTCTTCAAGAAAACCCAAATAACGAAACAGTATTGGCAAGAAAGATAGCCAAATGAACAGTAGTATCGAATTAGAGCTTAGAGCAATTAAACAACATGAATGGCTGCTACACCCCATTCTTTTTTCCCAGGTCTACATGAACTAGATTTTGAGCACAGAATGCAATACCTCACCAAACATCTGCTATGATGACTCACTTAAAAGTGTGCATGATTATCACCTCTTGCTGAGATAGCACACTTCACTTCAATGTTTTTATTACTACACATATGGGGGCTTTGGTAAGATTGTGGAAAGGAGGGACGACGTTTGAGCAGCTGGGAGGGACCAAAATGACAGTGTGACAGCCATTTATTCCCACTTGGATGGCAAAGTCTGGGGAACCTTCCCCTGGAAATTTAAAAGTTCAGATGTCCAAAAGGGTCCATTTTAGGCCACTATTTCCCAAGTTGGCTAAAAATTATAGCTGCTACGAGGGTGAGTATTGACACAGAATTAATGAATAGAGTATCTTTTATGTAACTAACTATATAAACATTATACATAGCAATGTTGTCTCTGTGATGATGTCTGTGTGGTCTTGTTTGATTTTTACTTTTGCCTTGCTCAAAAAATGAGATTGTGCTGAGGACGACATTAGATTTTGGGGTACAGTGCTGTGATTTCTAACACAGTATCTTTAATGCAATTACTGATGGCAAAGGAGCTAATCAGTACTTCAATGATAAATGTAGAGCATGGCAATTAATGAAACGATCAATGTCTAATCATGAACTAGCTCTTTGTCAGTGACAAGTTCACAAAATTAATATTGGTGAAGGTTACTTCATACAACAATTACTGTAAACCACCATACCAAAAAACATGGTGACTGGTACATTCAACCAGAACTCTTTGTGCAAGAAAATACAGGAACCAATCATAAAAACAAGCAGTAAAGGTCTGAAAAATTTAAACCTTGCATACATAATGTTGTTGTTTTGTGAAATATTGCTTTCTACGAGTGCCTTAGCCTAAGAGTAATAGTAAAATGCACAGGTGCCATATTTGTCTGTGAGTGGATTGAATCTATTGGGTGAACACCAGAAAAAATAGTAATATTGATACAAATAGGCTGAGGGTTTAGTATAGGTATGCTGTGGTTTAGTTTTATCCTTAGTTTAATTCTTTTACTTTTAATAGAGGCCAAATTGATAGTGACACATCATCTCATCATAACTTAGGCTAGGAGCTAAATTTTATCTTTCTTTACACAAAATGCATTTTTCATTCATATCATTAACAAAACCAAAGGAAAATGATGTTTATACCAAGGACAAAAATTAAGCACAACATATACCTTTTTATAACTAGTGCATAATTCGCCAAGAAAATGTTTAGAATAGAGCTTACCACCTCATCAGCACTTTTGTTTTCTTTGCTTTGCTGCTGGTTCTCATCCATGCCTGTATGAATGATATTTAGTAAGGGTGAAAGGATTGGTATTTTCTTAGCAAAGATAGTTGCAGAGAGTTTCTCCACTAATATACAGATCGCCAAATGCTCACAATGAATGCCAACAAGACCAAGTTCTTGCTAACACATGTAGGAGCAATAATTGCTAATAGTAGGCAATAGTCTGTATTGAATTAAGTATTCATTTCTGCATGAATTAGTGTTTATTTCATTTTAATGTTTGTGAAATATAGCTGAAAAAGTATGGATAATGTGGTAACATATAACATACATATTGTTATCATATTCCTTATAATTTGGTACAGGGGACTTTACTCTAAATTGATCAAAATAAAGAAAGTGGCATATGTCAGCCACTGATTTAAATAGCAAAGCACCAATTATTAAGTGAAGAGTAATTTTGCTGCAATTCTGTCCCTTCTGGGTGAGCAAAGAGCATGATTTAATATATTGTAACCCAACTGTTACTTGTTGGAGAGCATTGGGAGACAGCACCCTATCCTTTATGAAAGAGACCAGATCTTCATCATACGAGTTAGCAGTTTGTGAGTTAACCTCCCAGGATATGTGATATTTGACATCAACCATACCAGAGGTTGAATTTTTGCGTAGTCCCATACATTTACAATGAATACATGTCTTCCACTGTATCCATAATAGCCATCATTGTAGGCACAATGAGATGGAGAAAATCACACATTTTTGGGCATTGAAACACCGAGATCTGCCCTGTTTTTCAATTATGTAACATCTAGTTTTACATGTCCCACGCAAAATATAAAAATCAGCCCTCGACACTGAAGGATTCAATGAATCCAAGTTAGTAGTTACTCGCACGCTTCGCCATGCTGTCACATGAAATCTACAGTATTAAGCCCAAAACTTGAACGTGATCTTTGAAGAATGGTTGTAATATTTGAATTTAACAAAATACTAGCATAAAATGCAACCGAAACCTTACCTTCCTTTAGTAGTTCCGACAAAAAAGCACAACTTCGATCACCAGCGCACTCCAAACCAATAAGGGAAGCTACGAGGCAATGTCAAATTCTCGTCTTCCTAACCTTTCCAACGTATCGAAGAAAATTTCACTGATACTTCGCGCTTAAAAACGCAACAAGAATATTAATCTTTCAACAATCCGAAGTGTCCCAAAAGGCATCAAGGATAAGCCCATGAAACAAGAATAGCCCATGAAATTCTCAACCTTCGAGCGCGGAAAACTTAACGATAGTCTCACAATTTTGCATTGCATCCCTCCCCTAGTTGGGAAGTGACACGCAGAAGACACGTTCACAACGCACTTTGATTGGAAGAAATAAAACCGCATTCTATTGGTTATTAGGTGTGAGGACATAACTACAACGGAAGACACAACTGCGACGCTACAATCGTTGACATAACAAAATCTATGTGGGTTATGAATAAAGATCTGAAGATTGAATATCTAAATTACATCTCAGGCTGAATATTTCAGTAAAGTTAACCCTTTGCGTACCAAGTGGCCATATATGGCCACTTAAATACAGACCCCATTCGGGCGGCCTGAAAAGAGCACTTTGAGGGGCTGGAAACTAATACTACATTTCAATGTAAATTACATAAAGTCGTTAATTAGTTTTTTCGAGGATTTCTTCCATCGAGCTTGTTTTTGGGCGAATTTTGAGGCTTTTTGTGATTTGGACGTTTTGAACGGGGAGATTTAAAAATGGCGGCTCTTGAAGGTGATGCTGAACTACATTTCGACGATCAAAACAATGTTGAAATTCAATTTATCGACGAAGAAGACTTGCCTTTAGCGAATTTCATCGAGCATCGAGCCTCTGATGAGGAATTTTACTCTGGTGCATCGGAATCAAGCTCTGACGATTCTAGCGAAGAGTTGGAAGAGGAAGATCACACTGACAACGAAGTGGAATTGGATGAGGAAGATTGGTCTAGAGAAATTGGACGCAGAGTAGATATTGAGTTTAGTGAAGAACCTGAAATAAATGTCACTACAAGAAATCTGAAATCGTGTTTGGATTTTTTGGAGCTGTTTTTCACACAAGAGGTATGGCAGTTGTTAGTTAGTCAGACTAATTTATATGCAGAACAGAAGAGAGGGCCAACAGAAAGCTCTGTTTGGTATCCAGTCACAGAAAGTGAAATGAAGGCCTGGATTAGTCTGTACCTAAATATGGGGCTGGTTACTAAATTTTACTTATTTTCTAGACCAGGTGTTATTGACCTCTACAACACCTATATGGGTGGTGTAGATGTGTCTGACCAGCGAACTGTCGCATATGCCAGACTTATGAAGGGGTCAGTCTGGTATTACAAAGTGTTTTTTTATTTGATAGAGGTGTGTGTATCAAATGCACACATTCTCCACACCAAATCCCAGAATCATTCCAGTCTAAGAGCACTGCAGTTCAGAAAGGAGCTGGTCAGCACATTAGTTCAAGGCAAGTGCTTTCGAAGAGACACGGGATTTGTGGAAACTCCTGTTGCTATCCCTGACATAAGATTCAACCGGGATCATTTCCATTACCTTGTGAGCAATGAAACAAGACTAACTTGCAAGGTCCATATCCAGAAAGTGAAAACAATATACAGCTGTGCAATTTGTGGTGTTAGAATGTGCCCTGAGCCTTGTTTTCAAAGGTACCACACGTTGCGAGACTTTTACTATGATGATGAAAGTCGAAATGGTCCCCGTCGGCTAAAAGAAGGAAGAGGGAGGCCATATCAAAGAGGAAGAAGAAGATCATTAAGAAATTAACTCTTGGTTAATGTGAGAGCATAGTTTTGTGCAAGTGTGGTACATAACTATTGGCTATATAACCGATAAAGAAACTGTTTGCATCTTTTGAATATTTCTTATTTCATTTATATTTTACTCAATTTTTACTTTATGAAAGGCAATTATTAATCTGTCTTAAATTCTCTAAAAGGAGGGTTATTGCCCTAATTAATATTTCTTACCTTTTGAAATTGTGTTAAAAGGTGATTAGAATTTCAAGTAAGAAACCAAAAGTTGGAATTGTTTGTTTAGAGCTGGTGATTTCAAAGTTCCTTTAGAAACTTGCATAATTATGCAAATTATGCTTATTGTGACGTCACAATTTTGACATGTGTCAATTTCTATAATTGTTGTGAAAGTAAATTTTTAATGCACTTCCCAAATATATATAGTTTTATAGGGTTTTGTTGTAAAGAGCAGGCTTGACAAGCATTCTTGTATAATGTACTCATTTTTGTGACAAATAAATACCACCCCCCTTGGTATACAAAGGGTTAAATGAAATGTTAATCAACACATTTGTGATATTTCTAAACCGGGATATAATTTAGATATGCAGTTTTCAGAGCTTTATTTCATAGATTTTGTTTGTCTCATGTTGTTAATTGGTACTTTTTGTTATTCGCATCACTTGTCTGCTTGATATTATGTTGATATCGAAAGGAGAAATTCTGTCTTGGTCACTCGTAATTAATCAGTAAACGCTGCATAAAGACATCAATGAGTTATCACACACTCATTGATTTCGCATTGATGTCGATGATTATTTGTTAGCTGCACATAGTAAAAAGGTACATCAATCCCAAAATAAAGTAACAGGTATAAATGTATATAAGGAGATAAACACCTTTCAAGCTAATTTTATATTTTAAGAACACAACAACTAAAAATTCCACAAGTTCACTGACATGTTAATTGAATACTCAGCAAAGAGAATGTGGAGGCAACAAGCCCTCCTCCATGTCCTTGTTTGTCTATCTTCTATCTTACTCAACCTTTATTTACTACAAATCATGTTGGGCCCCTTATCTAACCCTTGTAATATTCCTAAACAATTTGTGCAAAAGACACCCTACTTCTTAGCTTTTTAAAGATCATTTCCATAAACAGCTACCTTGATACATTTCATAAAATTTGCCGCTGTTTGCTCATTCCATGTCCTTGCTGTGAAAAAAATTAAGTCATGAAGTAGTCACCAAATTGAAGATCGCCATCAGTGCGGAACTGGTCTAGACACCCCGTGTGTCCAGGCCTGGAACATTTGATCCAGACACCCGATTTGTACAGGGCATCCCCATTTGCGTTTCCTACAACTGCCCAATGCTCTACATGATGATACATGTTGGGTCCATATCGATTACGAGAGGAAAGTCCTGGATTGCGCGTGGCAGTAACCCACTGACCAGCAAACATCACTTTAGTTGGCTGCTGACCATCAGCTACAAGCATCTCGGACTCAAGTCTAGGTCTACCGTAAAAGTCAACACCCCAGCCATTTCCATAGATTACAAAAATGCCGGATGTCTTTCGTCCATCTGTGCAGCATTCAGTTCCTTTTCTATCATCAAATTTATAGCCTGCTGCTTCGAATCTTGGACGAAGCTTTTGAATTGCTGTGTAGTTCTCCGAAAGAAAATAGATGTCAGCATCGCGCTCCCATGGCAAAACCTTTTTGAATTTAACAGCTCCTAAAACAGAAGCAAACGAAATTTAAGTAATAGGAGATGATGCCATGGAAAATGATGTCAATTTTGTTCAACCACCATGATGGTGGTGGTCATGAGCATAACAATGATGTCTCCTTGACCTCCTTCATTTCATTGCATGATGTTTGTTTCACATCAATTTATTTTTATTTAGCTTGATAATTGATATTACACAACAGCCTTAAAACAACAGCTACTCACACTCAAAGAAATTTCCTTTCTTTGCAACAAAAAGGTATTTCTACACTATACCGGTACACAAAATTATCGAATATGTGGGAGTGACCAAGGTCAAAATTATCTTCTTCTGAATTTTTTTGTCTGTTCCATTCTGAAGACAAACCTGTTTGAATCCCAAAAGGGGGGAAACAGACTCAATTTGAACTGCACCTCCCTATTACAAAATAGGCACAAGAGTACATTACCTAATAGAGTTCCTGCATTAAGTTGACAGTAAATCCCAGCATTTTCACATTCCTTCATGATAAACTTGACTATGTCAGCAAGATTCTCCAAGTCACAAGGAGGAACAGCGAGTCCTGTGGCTGGTATACCACAGGACGATTTACTATCACGGGCATGCCCTCCTCTTCGGCACCCATACCAACGCACTTGCCCATTAGACTCCACCCATTTCTTCACATCCCATTTCTGGGCCAAGGCATCATATTTTTCATCTGGAACTTCTCGCTCATATATATCGAACATGACATCCGGACAGCTGGCAACAACTTTCTCTGGATGTTTGAGTTTTAATCGCCAGAATATGTCTTGAAAGGCACCGAAATGTAATCTGGAAAACAAGAAATAGTAGTCGAATTATTGAGCTTATCAAACCAGATTGACAGTTTTCATTAACGGTCCACAAAATAGCAGAGGGTGGAGGTAGAAGTCAAATACACCATGAAAACTTTCTGTAAGCATTTTTAAGAAGACTCCTTAGAATTCTACTCTAAGGTGGTACACCATCTTAAAATGAAGCTACCCAAAAAATTTTGACCACCTTCCATCCCTGTGAACAAAAACAACCAGTGAATATGAAAGTGATCTTCGCAGTAATGAACACTACTTGAGCAGTAGTGAAAGTAAGGCATGAAAAAAGTGAGGCCTGTACAGGATTTGAACCCATCATCTCTGCGATACCGGTGCAGTGCTCTACCAACTGAGCTAACAAGCCAACTGGGAACTAGTCATTATGTTGGTTCCAAATAAACCCATGAAGTGATGAGTAAATGACTGTGAAGATATGAAAATCATACATGTGAACTGCGAATGAAAACGATTTGTTAGTTCAGTTGGAAGAGTAGGTTCAAATCCCGTAAAATCCTGAATTTTTCTCAGGTTTTGTTTTCACTACCACTCAAGTAGTGTTCACTACTGCGAAGACCACTTTCATTTTCACGTCTTTATCTGTAGTTCACATATATGATTTTCATATATTCACAGTAATTAAAAAACAACCAAACAACTCAGGAAGCACCCTTTCTGACCCAAAACTGTTCTCCTTTCCGTTTCTCCTCTTCTCCCAATAAAACTTAAATCTTTATACTGCATCGTAGTTTATACTTACTTTTCATCGATTCCAAGATCCTGGAGTTCTTTGGTTTTTGCCACAAATGGACCAAGCAGTACATCACATCTTATACAATCATTAAACGAGTAGTGATAGCCGTCTTCAAAATATGCAGTCCAATTTCTGAATTGCACTTGACGACAGCTATTGTCCCACTCTCCCCGTTGATTCTTTTGGCTTCCTCCTGCAATCATGACATTCCTGTTCTCACTTAGTACCCGTACAAGGCGTTCAAGATTAACATCATCCGTGAAGTAAGTGATATCCGGTGCAAACAATGTATAGGGTGTGGCCACCATCTTGAGTAACTTGGACCATGTTTCTCCATGTGTAAGGTCATCAAATGCCATGAACGTTGGATTTAAACCTTCGTCTCTTAGCCTCTTGAACTTTAATGTTTTGTTTGACACAAATATTACAGGAACGCTTGGATAATGTGTGGCAATTCCTTCAAACACTTTTCTCAACTTTTCAGGTGATAGTTCATTTGGTGATGTCATAATCATAGTCACAAGTTCATCAATTGGAACAAAGTCTGTGCAATTTTCTCCCTCGAAACCTTTCCTATAAAAAAATGGGAATCCATAATTAGAATCCTTTCCCATAAATTTCTCGGGACAAACCTCTCTCTTCTTAACATAAGTTTCTGATGAGGAATCGCTGGAAACGGTGTCCTTTTGCAGTGGTTGTCCATCCACAGATTTTATTAGTTGCTTTAAAAGCTCAATATTTCGTTCAACTTTGCAGAACTGCAATGGAAAATGTACCAAGCTGCGTTGTGTCTCGGAAAGGTCTCTTGCTAGACGTCTTAAATCACTAGCCAGTGCTTGTGAACGACTCCTAGTTGTAATGTGAAGATACGATGAGAAAAAGTTCACTAAGGTGAGGGTTATGATGACAACTGCCACAAAGACCCGCAGTTTTCTCATGGCGCTGGCAATTAAAATGTTGATGCACAAGACTGTTTTTTTGTGGGCTTTGTCGTGGCCTGTATTACACGTTCAAATTCTGTTAAAAAGGAAAGAAAGCGCACTCAATTGTTGGGACATCTCACAGTGCTGGGCGGGATTGGATTTAGTCTCAATCAATGGAATTCGTGCGACAACTGTTGGACTGAAGGCTTTTCAAGGTCCTGGTGCAGACTATACAGACCATGTAGACCGTGCAGAGCGTGCAGAGCGATCTTTGTTCTCTGGAGAATTTCGACTGTTACAGCTCACGAGACACTGACACTAGTATTATGTGGTTTTTCAGCCTAAGAAAAAATACGTTTTCCCACCTATAAATTTTATTTACGTCTCGGTGGACGTTAAACGGAAGTCAAAAAACTTTGCTGGAATTGGTTTTTGACTGGATGATAAGCAAAAATAAACAACAAACGAATGCCTTCTTGAATGCCGCAACATTGCTGGTGCATGATGCGTTGCGTGCCTTGTTTTTTCTCCAGAACTGTGAGTCAACCAGTACAACTCAAGTCTGAACCAGATTAAAGCACTTCTTTTCGCTTCTACAGTGTAAAACAAAACTGAAGGCTTCTATTGCGACTCGAAATATAAGAAAAAACCTTGAATCACTTTCCGGCCAAACATTCTGCAAGTTTGGGAGAGTCACTGATGTTTGTCAAATACAAACTTCAAATACTGTAGACAACCTTAATCTAGGAAAAGCGTTTTGCCTCCTTCTTGATTAAATAATACACTTACGAACTAAAGAGGAGCTGAGGGGAAGTGCACTTATAATTTGTTGTTTATTCTCCATCTGATGGTAATTTATCGTAGCCGACGTCGACCTTTCAAACGCATCAAATTATTTCGTCATAACCCAAGTTCTAAACAGCGATAAATGCAAACCAACAGTACCACTTTTTGTTCTACATTTTCGATTTCTGGTAAAATGAAAAAAAATACTCATGAAACCCCAGGTCACGTCTGCTGTTCACTTGGAAATTTTCCCATTAATTTTCATTTCACACACACTCAGTACATGCATTGCGATAGAATCGGAGACTAGGTTGGACACAACTGACATGCCCAGTTCCTTACTAGCTATCAATCAGTTTTCTACTCCGATTCGAAAAGCTTATCTCCTAGTTAGTTCGATTTTAACTTGCAGCACTTTCTTTACTGTAAAGCTTTTTGGGCTGTCTCTTGAAGACCCAGGTAATCATTTGCTTTGTTCACACAACCCATTCCTTACCTCTAACTCAGAGTCACAGACCACACAAATTACATTTGCAATAAATCTTGCCGCGTGACCAATCTTTATGTGCTCGAGAAACTTAAGCCCGCGATTTGCTAGGTAACGTAAGCTCGAAATAACCTCGTAAAATTTCGTCAACTCATAGGGTGTCCAAAAATTGGAAACAGTTCAAACGTTACCAAAAGAGTAAGAAAAAGGTGTATACACATTAATCATATATAAATCACAGTTTAAGAAAAAAAGGCAGACAAAAACTTGCAGTCTGCACGGTCTGCACGGTCTGCATGGTCTACATGGTCTGCACAGTCTGCAGTCTGCAGTCTGCGTTTTATCATGACCGCTGCGCCGGTCACAAAATAGGTACTTCAGATGGGCGTTGTGCGCATGCCCACTATGTTACGTCTGGAAAAGGAGCGCAAAGGAAAGGAAGAGGCTCAGAAGCATCTTACTCCACAAAAAGAGGAAGCACTAAAAATGGTGCCTAGAAACAAATGTTTGCTAAAGAAAGGAGAAAAGCAAAAGCAGAGCGAAACAGAGAGAAAAGCACAGAGAAACAGCTGTAAAGGCAAGAAACAGTTCAGCAAGACGACATGGAAGTTGGAGAAGCAACTCTGAAGGATGCAAGTGAAAAATTTCAGGGTGCTTTAAAGAATATAGCGTCCAGTGCAAGTTTTACAGATCCATAACACATCACAACTTCTCCTCTCTATCTTAACTACTTGTGCTGTAATGCTGAAAACTCACGCCAAGAGTCGCACTTCAACCAATGATATCGCATAAACACCCTCCGTAATGAATTAAACAAGACTCGCAAATTAAATCAAAGTTTTTCTCAATAAAAGTGAACAAGCCTCCAAAAAATGCATTTGGAGGGGTGCTTTGGCACAGTCACGTGAAAATGAGTATAATTCTCACCAGTCATAACACAAATAACGATAAGAAGTATGTGAGGCGATTTGGCACAATCGCGTAAAAATGAGCATAATTTTCACCAGTCACAACCCAAATTATGTTCTTGACATGTCTCAGCGTGCCTCTTAATTTTTTCTTGTTAATTCTTATCTTTTTAAGTATTTTATTTAAAATGATATCAACTGAATCTTAATCAAGACAAAGGATAAGTTCTACAATCAATTTTTGTTTTCCATGGCTGATATTTGTCATTCCTTCTGATCTTGAGCATTTGTTGTATCTTGCTTGTCTCTTTTTTTGTCAATAATAGTGTCAAAGTACAATTGTGAGCGTTTTTCATCGCCTTTTATTGTTATTTCTTGTCTTAGTTAGCCATTCTTTCTTTCAGTTCTTTTTCATTTTCTATTTTTAAATTGTTTTACATTGTTTCCGACCTTTTTACGAGTTTTTAATGGATTGTAACGAACGTTTAAGAGCTTTTTGCCGTATTTCTGAGCGTATTCTTCAGTGTGAGAACCTTCAACATTTTCAAGACTCTTTTTATTGCATGATGGAGTGAAATAATTAATTCGATTGATGGATTCCTGTTTTTGTCTTTGAAAATGTGGTTAATTTTGTTTGACAAGTGCCATTTGAATCGTGTTTCAATGTATTCAAAAGTTTTTGTTTTGGAGCACATCTCTTATATTGTTTGAGATTCCAAATAGTTGTAATGGATCTGGCTATCTCCCTCAACAGGCAAGTGCTTTCATTGTATTCAAGAGTTTTTGTTTTGGAACACATCCCTTGCACTGTTTGGGGTTCCAAGTAGTTGTAATGGATCTGACCATCTCCCTCAACAGGCAAGTGCTTGCAATGTATTCAATGTATTCCTTTTTGTTTTGTTTTTTATCAATATCATAGTTTGGAATCTTCATAATATATGAGTACGTTAAAAATAACAGTCATTTTCTACAAATCTTTTGGAATAACTGTCAATAGACACCTAGTTATGTTATCTTAATATATGTGGACATAAACACACTAAGAAAGAATGCTGAAAGGCGTATTAAAGCTGATTCTCTGAGACAAGATATCAAAAGAAATCAAGAACTATCGTAATGGAAGATAAGTGATGTAATATGAAAACAGAGAATCGCTTAAACCAGTCATAGACTCACACAAGGAGGTGCAATGACTTGCAACCAAGAAATGAGGTTTGGCAGATACTCGATAAGTTGTTGAACTTGTCAGTGATAACTAACACATAAACATGACGCATACATCAAGCAACATTTCATGTAAGCTAATGATATATGAATATACCAATATTTTTTAATTCAGTAAATGGTGTAAGAAACTTTAAAAGCCATGATTTCACTATCACTTTCACCCCACAATTGACGCTCGACAAAAACAAAAATTATTATCTTGCCGTCGACTCTGTCAACATGAGTACATACATTGAAATACAGTCATTACATTGGAACTACTCAGGCAACCGTGATATTACTCAATGGGAACTTTTCATATGGTGATATCAGCGGCTTCGTACAACAGTCACTTGAATCAAACAAGCATTTAAAAGCAGACATTGAGGTGAAAATGGTTCCATCGTCGGTTAGAGTATTGAGAACTCTTGAAACAAATTATAAAGTGGATTTGCAAACTGGAGAATTTGCAGATCGATAACTGACAAAAAAGTTGACCTGGATAACTTGCTTACCCAGACTTTAAAGTCAAGATTACAAGTAACAGATTACGACAATAACCATGACGTCGTGAATAAAAATATGTGGACTCAAAAACCTTCTCTCTCGATCTATCAAAAGGTCACGATATGAAAGGAATCAAAATTTCTAATCTCGCTGACCCAGTAAATATAACAGGCGGTTCAATCAAACGGTATATTGATACAAAAACGAACAATTTTTTTGAGAATTGCTGGTTCCAAAGCAATGACTGGCAATCTCAATATGAATAGAAGGAGTATCATAAGTCTCAAAGAGCCTCAATCACACGAAAGCACTTATACTGCTAACATTAATTATGTCAATAAAACGATCTCTGATAATGCGAACGTCAGACCAATTATGAGAAGTACGTCAGATTACGTCAGATTAAATTATTCCATATCAAGTTACGATGATGCTAACATGTTTCAATATCTCATTGATAAACCTTCCTCTGAATTCAGTGATGAAGATGATATAAAGGGTGTTCAGGTTACTAATAAAGATTTTCATAAAGTCAAAACAGAGACATATGGGATGAAACTTCATCTTGATCCAAGCAAAGGGTTTTATAGCAGTCGTGTAGGTCCAAATATGTATCAACTACAAACTAGCGAATATACTGTTCTTTTTTAACTTTACTTTCCTTCAGCATCAATCGACCATTCAACAGTCCAAATATCAGCTACCAGCAGTATTGAGACAGTTTCGAGAACATTAACTAAAACGTTTAATGATCACAGCCGAAGTATAATTCATCTTCGTAAATACAATAACGTGACTCTCAATTAACTAATGATTGACACGGTTTTAAAAAATATAGATGGCATCAGTTCCACACAAGAAGCTACAAGACTTGCAAGTATTTGTTGTTGTTTATGGTGTTAAAGGGACAAAGTTTATGAACTACAAAATGGCACTCTTGATTTTCAAACTCCCGTGAGGATGACAAAAGAGCTGACAGTAGTTGATGCTGTCAATGATTACAATTCAATTCAATACAACTAAGAGATACCATTGGAGTCTTAGATGGACTCCCTTACAGTGGTATTCTAGTCAAGAAACTTCAATTTTAGATATCATATATATATATGAAAAGAGCTAAAATGATTTTCGATTTTAATCATATAGACGGAAACATTGATAAAAATCAATTAATTGAAATAGAATCCCTACACCAATTTTATCATGAAAAACTTTGGCTATTCAGGAGAGCATACAAATATTTCAAACGATTGAATTTAGTGTGTAATTTGTCGTCAGTATCTGTTGTTTGTGGGACGATAGCAAGAGGTGTGACACTTTATTACACCCATTTTGAAATCACTGGTGGTCCCTGTAATCTGATTGGCTCTAATTGGTGCGATTTACTCACGAATCGCACCATTTTTTGCTTTAAATCGCATCATTTTCCCAGCCAATGAGGAGGCTACACTGAAAACAAAACAACCAATCAGATTTCAAGGCTTGTTTAAAGTGACCAATGTAATTACAGGCAAATGAAAGACAAAGAGTATCATGTAGCAAATTTTGCAACCTTTGTTTCCAAAACTCTTGTTTTTTCCCCCCAAAAATGGATAAATTTAATTTTAAACTAGCTCAGTAGTGCATCAATAAAATATTTGAACTGACCAAGTCCTGAACTTGGGCGATTTCAAAATGGATGTAATAAAGTGGTAATTGAACCTTGTGCTGTGCAATTTTGGTCCGAAATCATACTTTCAAATCGAACTCGTGCTGTGCGCTCGTTCGATTTTGAAATCACACGCATGATTTCAGCCCAAATTGCACTCCACTCAGTTCAATTACATTATAAATTCAATCGTATTAAGAACGATATCTGAAGACTTACCGTGAAATAAAAAGTTATAAGAAAAAAATCGAGCCACGTCGTTTTGCTTACACATCATATAAAAAAAATATTGGTTGATTTGCCATCATTTATACGGCGATCAGGATTCAGCTATGGGTTCCTGATGATATCGTCATCGATATGTGTCCTTTAGTTGACAAATGAGATAAGGAGTATTCACAAAAATTTATCTCCAAATAATTGTTTTGATATCATCCCCAATTTGTGTTTGAATCCCATTCCAATATTGCTAATGTTCTTTTTGATTTATAAATTGGTATGCTTTTGCAATTTAATCGTTCTGAAATTTGTTTTAAAATGAAATTAATATTGATCATTCTCTTTTGATTAACGTTGATCTGAGGTAGCACACTCTCAATCTTTTCAAAACTCTCTAATATCCTATATTTATCATTCGTAGATAGTTGTATATTATATCTTTTGTATTTATCAAAGAGTGTGTTTTGAACGTGATACTTTCGATGATAAAGGGACTTTTGGATTATCCTGTGTCTATCATCATAAAAATCAACAAATTCGTTAACAGTGTCATATCTATCAACCTGACCGCAATATACAAATACATATTTTCCATTATCGTTTCAAGTTTCATATTTTACAACATTTTTCACTTATCACAGCATGTTTTTGAAGTTGTTCACACAAAACGGACACATAATTTCGTCTAATGCGTTATGAATTTCAAAATTACAATTCATTATTTTATAACATTATAGGAAATTTTTTATACCGACAAACTTTACTGGTAATCCATATCCTAAAAAAATAGCAATCTGATGTCTCATTCCCTCGGGGAAGTCCCTGTTGTATTACATCATCAACTTCCCGTTTTTCTGAGAACGTCACGCCATGAAAAAATGAAAAGGCACCCTGAGACATGTGGAAAACATATTTTGAGTGACGATTACAGAAAAATGATGGCAGAAAAAACATCTTCTCACACTTCTATTTGGGTTGTGACTGGTGACAATTATGCTCATTTTTAGACGATTGTGCCAAATTGAAATACAGCCTCACATACTTCTTGTCATTATTTGCGTTGTGACTGGTGGGAATTGTGCTCATTTTCACGCGATTGTGTCAAAGCACCCCCACCAAATGCATTTTTCGAGACTTGTTCACTTCTTGTTTCGAATGTTTTTTTATTTAATCAGCGAGTCTACCCCCTAATATACGTTTTTTTGTGTTTTGACTCTTGTTCACTATTGCTTGGAAAAAATGGCGTGTGTTTTCAGCATTAAAGTACCAGTAGTATATTATAAATATATGTTATTTGCCGGTTGGGAGGTCCGTATGGTGAAAAACTGTGACCGAGGTCTTGAAAATACTGCCCGAGGCCGTAGGCCAATCGACCATTCATTCATGTACGAAGATTTACCTCTGTTCATTAAGTAAACGGCGAGGAATGTAATTGTGAGTAAATTCAATTTTTTTATTTTGAAGTTGTGAGAGTTTGCTCGTTTGTTTGCTGTAATGGCGTGTTTAACTCTGATCTTTCCTTCACAAAAACTAAATTCGAACAGCACACTCCAACGAGACACAAGGGAATGTAATGCGGTCTTTTCTCAAAAAATTCCTCTGTTACATAGCGCCTTCGGCCCAGATTCTGATATTGATCCGTAAGTACTCTGACATTATGTAACCAAAAAAAAATGGTGCGACCGAGAGGATTGGGACGTTACTTTTTCTTGCTAGCTTTCTTGTGGCGGCCATTATGTGATGCGAAGGAGACGGCAGACCAGAATTCAAAATTTCAAGAGACATCATTGACTTATTTATTTCTGTATTACTGTACTAAAAAGTCTCCAAATCTAATTTTCGACAGACATGTCATCTCTATTGGTACATGAACTTTGCTCGCAGTGTTTGGTTATCAAATTCTATCCGTTTCCGGTGAGACGTCTAAAAGAAGGTAGCAACCGATGAAATAACATATTTACTTCACTCTCATCTGCAATTTTCGCATAAATGTTAAGGGACATGTCTCGTATTAAAAGTAGTTCTGTAAGAGTTTCAGGGAACACTTCGAGGCGACCAGCTTTAACCGCCGTTTGTCTGTTTGCTGACAGACAGCCTGGGCTTTAGCAGTGGAATGACCCCATCTTGCGAAATAAGAGTCATAGCGAAACTACGAGAGTTTGTATGGGAATATTTACATATGTAAGTAAAAATACAGTCAAATTTTCAATAAAAATCTTCACCCTAATTCCCCAGTGCATCGCTTGTTAACTGACCGTTTACGAAGTTGAAAAAAAACCATTTTAGCGAGTTATCCTTTCATAGGTTTCCATTCCATTCATACTCCATTTTCGAACGCCCGCTCCAAGAAGCAAAAAATCCAAGCTCAAATTGACCGAGCGGCCTTAAATCCAACGCAGAATCCAAGCACATATACTGTAGTTTCATTTCAATTCTGCGTTAGTACTCTATAATGTAATTAGCAAGTAATAGTCGCATTTTACGAACATCTAACGGGCGTATTTTACGAACATTTACCGGTCGCATTTTATGAACATAAACAGTCGCGTTTTACGAACATTTAACGGTCGCATTTTACGAAAATTTATGATAAAATGAAATAGCTCTGTTACATAGCGCCTTCGGCCCAGATTCTGATATTGATCCGTAAGTACTCTGACATTATGTAAGTTTGCATGTATCTTGAAAAGGTTTTGAAGTTAGGTTCAGATATTTTCCAAGGAGGCATTTTCATGAGCCATAATCTAAGGTGGACGGTAAACGACTGGGTCACCAAAACGGATATTGTTGGCGTGTAATTATATAAAGATTTTGTAATAGAACTTCGCTGCCTTTCGTGATTGAAGAAGCTGAAAGTTGCCGAATTTACCAGAGTCGCTACGGTAGCCGAAAAAGAACTCTTTCGTGCGGTCATAAAATTTTCGCGTGACTTTCATTTTCACACATGTATGTGCAACAACTCTTAACTCACGTCAACCGGATCTAAGTAAGCGCTGAGATCTCTTATAACAGGGTACAAATAGGGTGGTGAAATATAAAATAACGTGCTTAGTCTCGTGCCTCGTGATTATTTGAACCTAGCAACAATTGTAATTCCTATCGAAAGAGCTAGACGGCCGTTTACAGCTTCGAGATCAATTCGCTTCGGTCGAAGTGATCGTAGGAAAGACAGATAGACATCCTATAGTTTGAGACTAAAAGTAGAAAAGTTTACCGTTCAAAAACATCACTATTCTTACCTCAGAAAATTTCGCCGGAAAATAATCCTCTCTCGAACATTTAACCAGAAAGTTCACCGTTGCATCCATCAATCCAACCCGCGCATGCTTTTTTTCTTAGCCACGTGTGCTCCTCTTAATTAACTGTCATTCTACTGCTCGCCCCAATCCCTTGAGAAATACCTCTACCATTTAAGGTTTCTTCAAACCTTCGCGGGTGGACCCTCGCGGGTGCCTTTTAGAGTGCGCGCGCTGTTTTACGGGTAACTAACATAAACTATAAATCAATGGAAATGTTATTGAATGGAAAATTCGATGAAATTATTGTATCGCTAAATAACTATTATCGATAATTGCAAAGTGTAATTAAGCACATTAAGCGTTACGTCACTAAGACTAATTAACTAGTTCGCTGCTAAATGGTGAAGACGTACGGACGGATCAATTGATTTCGAACCGTACCAATATATTGTCAACCATACAATAAAAAGGTTTGAATCACCGCATCGTACGCTCATCATTACAATTATTATCTATTGTGATTTTTATTTTGAGAAGGAAGCCGATAAATTTAAGATAAACGAGACTTATCATATGTTGAAGTTTGATGGTAATTCTGATATCCTATGATAAAATCCTATTTCGTCTTCATTCGGTACAAGAGGATGCCATGAGAAGCTTAGACGCTATCGACATTGCTGGTCTTAGCCGTATGCAGGACGGGTGTCATATAAGAACTTCGTAATGGGCCTTGCTCACCATAGAGTCTCTGTGGGTCAGTGGTAGAGCATCGGAATATCGGAGCGTGGAATCCGAAGATCTGAGGTTCGATTCCTCATTAGGACTCAGAATTTGTTCTTTGTCTCACGCACGAGACAAACGAAAAACCTCTTTCTCTATTTCTTTATCGAGCTCAAAACTACTTACCATCTTTCTTATTCTATTTACAAAACTGTAATTGCACCACGAAAAGGTCGAGTGTGTTCAGGATATTCCTTTAAACCTGAACAACACAGAGACAGACTGGGTTCCTCAAGGTATGATCAGGGTTCATCAGGAGAAACCCTAATTAACTGCCTTTGGTGAATTTTAAGATTTTCATTGGTTTTGTTTACCCCCTTTCACGAAATAAACTTTACAGAAGGAGTTTTTGTCACAAGACCTGCCAGGGGATTGGGTTGGTGGCATGACGCACTTAAATAAGGTCCGAAAACTGTGAATTTCTTCGGAGGCCGAAAACTCGTACTTTTACGCGAGTTATCTCCTGGTAGATTTGTTGGATTTTCATGAAAATTGGCCAGAATGTTCGTCAGATATTAATTGTGGTCAGGCCCTGGGCCGGATGACTTTGACCTTTTACGGAAATGCTGTGGTCAGGCCCTGGGCACGACGACTTTGATCTTTTCGGAAATGCTCGGATTACATCCGATCGCTCGGAAATGCTTGTGGTCAGGCCCTGGGCACGACTACTTTGACCTTTTCGGAAATGCTCGGATTACTTCCGATCGCTCTGAAATTTCGGCTGTAGCATGTAAAGATTCTAAGCCAATCACATGGCGAGTTTTAGCTCCGAACTATCAAACGCGACCTCGGGAGCACGATCCGAAAATTATTTGCGTACGATTTCAGTCTGCGATAATGGCGTCCGATGCGAAACGCTAGAGATACAGCGTAGCTAAGGCTTTAGAGGTGATTTTTGACGATGGCGCTCGAGAATGAGTGGAATGATATAAAATGACAGTTTCCGGTTTCACTTCTGAATTGTTTACTCTTGAAAATACTGGTGGTGCATTGCAAGTGAAAGGCTTTTGATATATGTTGCGCTTTATGTATTTTGAGGTTGATTATCTCATTTGTCCCTGTTTCAAGGCAAAATTTCAGAAGTCAAACAAAGAAATATAGTTCCAATGATTGCACTGTAGACTTCAAGAGGGATTAGTAAATTTGGGCTTGGGGTGATGATGAGGTCAGACTTATTAGTCAGTGTGTCAATCAGTGTTCACTAGATATGTGTAACACATCTCAGATTTGTTATCTTCCAACCAAGGAAAATAGTTGACCAACAGGAGGAAGAAATCGCCGAGTTGTACGACCTCCAAGATCATCTAGAACAGTACACACGGAAAAACTCCTTGGAGATCCATGGACTGACCGGAACAAGCTTATGAGTCAACAGAAGAAGTGGTTCTAAAATTGGCTAATGCCCTGGAGGTGCCGGTGTGCCAACAGGATATCGAAATATCTCACAAATTAAGCCGGAGAAAGGGAGTTAAGCCGATTATCGTAAAATTTGTTAATCATAAAACTAAAACGAATCTATACAAAGCTCGGACAAAACTCAAAAATGTGAGTTTCTCAAGCCTCTTCCCCGCTTCGACCGCCGCAGCACGAGTTGCCTCCGGCAAGATCTATTTATTCGAGAGCCTCACGTCGTACAGGAAAAAGATCGTCAGCAAAGCGAACAAAATGCGGAACGATGGTTCAATCCTAAGCGTTTGGACAATGGATGGAAAGATTTTTATTAAAACGTCGCCCGAAGGTAGGCCTATAAAAATTAATGAATTAGATGATCTGGACTATCTTTAAATACTAGAAGAGAACACTTACAACAAAACTAGAAAACTGAGGACAACGTCGGACTGTAAGCTAGGAAGAGGGTTAGCTCTTGTAACTAATTGTTGTTGTTGTTGTTTTTTTTTTCCTTTTGTTATCGATATCATAAACCACTAATTGTAGCTCTTTATTGACTATGCAAACGCCTGTAAAATTAGATATTTTATCGCTTAATGTTCGAGGAATACGGGACCAGATTAAGAGAAGGAGTATTTTTTCGTTCTTGAAAGATTTTAAAACAAATATCTACTTTCTCCAAGAAACCTATTCTGATCTAAAAGACGAAAATATCTGGAAAAATGAATGGGGAGGTGAGATATTTTTCTCCCATGGTACTAACCACAGCAAAGGTGTCTGCATTCTAATCAACCCTGCTTTTCATTGTCAGGTGGATTATTGTTATAGCAACAACTCAGGGAGAATTGTGCTAATTACGATTACTTTTGGCTCCCAAAAATTAACACTTTGTAACATCTACGCACCAACCAACCAAACAAATCAACTCGAGTTTATGCAGGAGATAAACAACTGCATAATCGACAAAACAGAACTGACAAATTTAATTGTTGGAGGGGACTGGAATTGTACGCTGTCTAAAAAAGACAAAATTGGAGGAACGGTATGGGCACCAACGAATTACAGGAACTTGTTAGTGACTACAATGGATATGTTCGATCTAATAGACATTCAGAGAGTACGCTATCCAAAGTCACGAAAATTTACGTATGAATCAAAAGCAATAGGAATGAAGTCCAGGATAGACTTCTTTCTTTTGGCCAAAAACCTAACAAAAAGTGTAAAGAAAACAGAAATCTATCCATCAATTGCACCCGACCACAAAGCAATTTATACGTCCTTGTCTTGGTCGTGTGAAACCCCGAGGGTACCCGGACTCTGGAAATTCAATAATACCCTTTTAAAAGATGAAGAATACGTGGAGTGGGTTCGTAAAACCTATTCAAACACCGTAAGATATTACCGTCAAGCAACAAGCAAAGGTCTCCTGTGGGAGCTAATCAAAATGGAAATTAGGAATGCGACTATCTCGTATGCGAAATACAAAGCAAAAGTATCCAGAGACAGGGCAGAGGATATTAAACGCCAGCTCGAACAGTTAGACGACACTATTTGTAATAACTTTTTCTCGCCAGATACTAATCAAATCTTGCTGCACTATGACAACCTTAAATCCGAACTTCAGTCTCTGTACGAAAATAAAGGAAAGCAAGCGATGTTTAGAGCGAAATGTCGTTGGGTAGAACAGGGCGAACGACCAACAAAATATTTTCTCAATATGGAAAAAAGGAATTATAATAAAAAGACCATAAGGGAACTTCGCCTAGAAGATGAATCCACTACAATCAATGATAAACAGATCCTCAACCAAATTGAAGTTTACTTTAGAGACTTGTACACATCAGCAAAAACATTCTCTCAAGAGGAATACGATGAATTTACACAGCATTTGCAAATACCAAAACTTTCAGATGACGATCGGGACAACTTGGAAGGTCCTCTAAGTTATGATGAGTGCAAAAATGTACTAGAATCTTTCCAAAGTGATAAGGCGCCAGGTGAAGACGGATTCACCGTGGAATCCTATAAATTTTTCTACGACCTATTAGGCGAAAATCTTCTGGCATGCTTAAACGAGGCTTACGAGAAAAATGAACTTACCATCTCGCAAAGAAGGGGCATTATTACTTTATTACCAAAGGAAGACGGCTCTTTACTCGACCTGCATAACTGGAGACCGATAACCCTACTGAATGTCGATCAAAAAATCGCTGCGAAAGTAATAGCCAAAAGATTAGAAACGGTTTTGCCGAACTTAATACACCCAGACCAAACAGGCTTTGTAAAAGGACGCTACATTGGGGAAAACATTAGACTTATAAGCGATGTTCTAGACCTAACAAAAGAGCAAAAAATTCCGGGCATTCTTATAGCTCTTGATTTTCGTAAGGCTTTTGATTCTCTCGAATGGCCCTTTATTATGAGAATTTTAGATGCTTTTAATTTTGGTAGCAGCATAAAACGTTGGATAAGTACATTCTATACGAACGTGGAGAGCGCGGTATTGAATAATGGGTACACAACGAATTGGTTCAAACCGTCGAAAGGTGTGAGGCAAGGCTGTCCTCTCTCACCGTATCTGTTCATCCTCTCAGCCGAATTAATGGCCATAAAACTACGCTACGACTCGGGGGTCAAAGGCATTAATTTGTTTGGCAACGAACTTAAACTGTCACAATTTGCAGACGACACAAATCTGTTTTGTGCAGATTTAAATTCCGTGGAAAAAGCTTTAAATACAGTCAATGACTTCGGTAGGATAGCTGGTTTACAGCTAAACATGAAGAAAACAAAAGCGATTTGGCTTGGGAAGTGGGCTAACAATAAAACCAACCCGTTGGGCATGAAGTGGACGCATACCCCGGTTCGGATCTTAGGAATTCACTTCTCGTACGATAAGAAGGGGAATGATGACCTTAACTTTAGCCTGAAATTAAGGAAGCTACAAACAAAATTGGATATGTGGAGTGCTAGAAGCCTCACGCTATTTGGAAGAGTTTTAATAACCAAAACTCTAGGTATCTCACAGATCATTTATTCCGCTTCAAATATTGAAGTTCCTGATACAATCGCAGACACGCTGAAAAGAAAGTTGTTTAACTTTATATGGAAAAAGAAGAAGGATAAGATCAAACGAACCGTGCTTTACCAAGATTTAGAGGAAGGTGGGCTACGCATGACAGATGTAGATCTTATGTTTAAAGCCTTGAGACTTGCATGGATCCCTAGACTTTTGAATGCTGGAGATAAAAATTGGTGCTCTGTGCCAAACCACTATTTCAGGAAAAAGGGGAGCTTAAATTTTCTTCTAAAATGCAACTACGACACAAAGTACTTCCCTCAATTGCCAGCCTTTTATAAGAACATTCTCAAATTCTTTCAAGAATTAAAAATACTTTACGGTTACGACCAGGAAAGTGATGTAGTACTGTATAATAATAAAGAAATTCTAGTAGATGAAACACCCGTTTATCTCAGCAACTGGATGGAGAAGGGAATCGTTTCTATTAAAGACTTGTTGAGGGAGGATGGTAGCTATCTCTCATTCCAGGAATTTAAAGGAAAGTTTTCTTGCAAGACAAACTTCCTCCCGTATTTTCAGATTATTAGTGCCATACCTGACCGGCTACGGTCGAAAGCAAGACAAATAGAATCAGTTAATAATCACTTTAATCAGTTTTTCACAAGTAACGATCATCTTTTTCACCTCAACGGAAATTTCACGCTCAACCTTGATAAAGCCAAATCAAGGGATTTCTATAATCTTTTAATTGCTAAAATCCACACTGGAGGTCAGGCAGGTCCTAAAAGATGGAGCGAAATACTTTCTTTGAATGATGAAAAATGGGCAAAGATATTTAAGTCAATACGAAAGCTGTGCAAAGAAACAAAACTAAAAGAATTTCAATTTAAGTTTATTCATAGAATCGTGGTGACAAAGAGAGAACTATTCAAATATGGTATTAAAACTGACGAAGAATGCTGCTTTTGTGGGGAAAAAGACTCAATCGATCACACCTTTATTCACTGTCCCTTTACGAGATCATTCATACAGAAAGTCATTCGGTGGTTTAACACAACGTACAATTCACAGTTCTCTCCAACTACGGAGGAACTTTTATTCGGAATTACCTCCAACTTAAACGAGAATAGTACCACCAACGAGAATAGTACCACCAAGAAATTCGACTACGTCACACTATTCATGCGTTATTATATCTATAGTTGTAAACTTAACAACAAGCCCATTGTCCTCCACGACTTTGTGAATGCAGTTCACCAAAGGGACCTAATTGAAAATACCGTCAATAACTAGCTCCTGACAAATGCGGTTAAAATATCTCAACTCTCTTAAAAAAAAAAAAAAAAACAAAATAAAATAAAAACAAAATTTTCAATCAACGTATTGTATTCGGATATGGTAAAGTTATCGTTTTATGTTATTCATATTGTATTATTGAACTTTATTGTAAGTAGACTAACATCTCCCTTTGGAGAGTACGGCGCAATAAAGAGATACTATTAAAAAAAAAAAAAAAAAAAAAAAAAAATCTTCCAACCAATTTTTTATGGAGATGTTGCCCATATAACAAGGAACCTCTTAAGTTAATTTTTGCCTTATTACTTTGTATTATTTGGGTATCACTTAATTCACAGTTCAAATTTTGATGATATTTTATGCTAATTAATGTTAGTTTGAAAGCATTCAATGAGGTTGTTTCCTTTTTCTTGGAGAGGAAACATGCATTTCAGGAAAGCTTATTTACTGCTGTTTCAAGTGAAGTATAGCTTACTTCCCTTGTGTAAATACTTGGTGAGGAATAAAGTTTTCAATAATCTGGGTCAATTTTTATGGTTTTGGGGTACAGTTTGGAAAAAAATTCTAATTAATTCCATATTTGTTCTTTTTCAGCCAGAGTCTCTGGATGTCTTGCCCATAAGATAAGGAATATTTTATCTAAGAAATGTTTCCTTTTAACTCCAATCCATTCAGGCTCAGGCTGTTTCAAAGTCAAAAGTTGTACAATAATTTATGCAAATTGTATGCCATTTTCTTAGCATGATTTAAAATTCATGGATTTTTGGAGGCTAAATATATTTTTTCTGAAAAGCTAATTTTGTCCTCTTTCAAATGAGATATAGCACTAATCACTAGTGTAAATACTGTTGACAAAAAATAAAAGAAAAAAGGTTACCATCATTTGTCATTTTTTTTAGTCAACTATAAAGAGTTAACGCACCAAAGTTTGACAGGCTTTAACGGAATTCGAAATAGTTCTCTTGTGACTGACAACCGAAATATTTTCTATGGTCCAACTCTAAATTATTTTACTTTCAAAAAAGCCTCACACACTTTTTTAGACTATTATCTGCTGAGTGACATAATCCAGTTTGTCAGGAGGTCCGAGGTAACGCGGAGGCTGGCTTTCAGTAAAGCAAATACCGTCAGTTTTGTGTTTAAGGGCTCGTAGGCGCCTATCAAAACAAAAGCTGTGAGAAATTTTGCTATTTTAGTAATCTTTTTTTTATTATTATTTCATAAGCTTTACAATGATACAGAAAATAATGCATGGGCGCGCGTAAACATGGAATTTCTCTTCGAGTGTTTAACTCGCTAGCTCACGAGTGAGCGCAGCGAACGAAAGAAATGTTGAATTGAACACGAGAAAAGAAATTTCATACCTACAAGCAACCACGTATTATTTTGTTTATCATATAAACATAATAGCCCTTTACTGACAAGACAAGTCAACTTTATTAATAAATGAAAATAAAAGGATCGCCAAACGTTGAATAAAAATCGTAAAGTGCGTTGGCGCTAAGGCTCAAGATGAAAACATGCGTTGTAACATTACGAAAACAAACAATAGGCGTAATTTTCCATATACAAAATCCTCAGACAGTGACTTGGTCCTTACCGACAGAAGATATCCTTCAGGTACACGGCTAAGATCGGCCTGTGGCAAATCTTTCAGTTGTCGATTTTCGTTCTCAGCCGCTAGAAATGCCATTAGCAAAGCGACTGAAAAAGTAACTTTCGGTTTTTCTTTCCGTATTTTTGTTTTTTCCCTTCTAGGAAAGTTTTAACGTCACTGTCTGTAAGCGATACGGATTTTCAATGTTTTAGCAGCTATAATCCGAAAAAATTCCGACAAACGACCCTGGTTGAGTATAGTGAAGGTTGACCGAGTGGCGCGAAGAGGGAGTGTCGGGCTAGCAGCTGCAGCTGATTGGCGATATCAAACACACGAAAAAAAAATCGATATTTTTCCATGTGTGTGTTCCATGTGCGCTCGTTCGATTTTGAAATCACACGTATGATTTCAGCCCAAATTGCACGGCACGAGGTTCAATTATCACTTTATTACATCCATTTTGAAATCGCTTTAAAAAAAGGACTTGGTCAGTTCAAATATTTTATTGATGCAGTACTGAGCTAGTTTGAAATTAAATTCATCCATTTTTGTGGGGGGAAAAACAAGAGTTTTGCAAACAAAGGTTGCAAAATTTACCACATGATACTCTTTGTCTTTCATTTTCCTACAATTAGATTGGTTACTTTATACAAGCCTTGAAATCTGATTGGTTGTTTTGTTTTCAATGTAGCCTCCTCATTGGCTGGGAAAATGATACAATTTAAAGCAAAAAAATAGTGCGATTCGTGAATAAATCACACCAATTAGAGCCAATCAGATTACAGGGACCACCAGTGATTTCAAAATGGGTGTGATAAAGATAGTTAATTTTTCGTGGTTTCTTTAAAAGTAGCGCGCTTAGATAACAACTGGGAGCTGGTCACTATATTGGTTCGTATATTCACAGTTAATTACTCATCACTTCACGGCTTTATTTGGAACCAATACACATAGTGACCAGAGCACTGCACCGGTATCTTAAGGGTCATGGGTTCAAATCTCGTACAGGCCTAAATCTTTTTCAGGCCTTATTTTCGCTACCGCTAAGTAGTGTTTGTTTCTGTTCGCTTTCATATTCAAGTTAGATCTTGTGGATGTTTGAAAAGGGATATTGGCAGGAAATACATGTCTGCTCTATCTTAAATCTGCATTGGACCACAAACTTTTTAGTGATGTTTCAGCTGTTAAACTGTCTCTTACTGATAAGGACCTGATAATCACGCATTATATTCCTTGACCCTTTAGCTCCAAGAAGTGATTAACATGTAAATTCTCCCTATAATATCCATACATTATCCAGCAAACGGGTAATGAGAATACTTAAACTTGTAAGGTTGAAGTTGTTATCTTGATTTAACAGCAGATTCTTTTGACTAATTTACAAGGAAACGTGTAGCAGCTAGAGGGGAGAATTATCAATCAGATCTGGGAGTTAAAGGGTTAACATGTGATCTTTTATTCAAAGGGTTGTTGTGCCTTTCTGCAATTTGATTTTTTTTTTTTTTTTTTTACATAGCTTCAACATTTACGTATGCATTGCTGGCTTACATCGGGATAATGTTTTTACACAGAGATCAGAAATTAGTTTGCCTTTCCTTTTTTTTGTTTACCAGCCATTTTTGTCTTAGAAGTGACCATTTATGTCTTAAGAAATTTATATGCACTTCGATCTGGCAAATGAAATAATAAATACCGCCTTGTGTGTCAAGTGTCACTCCACAATCACAGCTCCCGGCCTCAGCCACGTTCTGATCACGAGCGAAACCTGGAGATTGATCGCATTCAATACGTGTACCATTTAATATATGCAAGGTTTCGTGATTACTAATCAACCAATTACAATCGTCTTTAAAGGAAAGGAAACTACGGGTGTAAACCAAATTTGGTTAATATCTCGCTTAGTTGCAGCCACGCTTGGCGATTTAAGATAAAGTATAAAGTCATTGATAAAGACCATTTCCTTGTTAAATACAAGTTGCTTTTCTGTATTTCGAGTTTGTGCTAGTGTCTGAATTATGGGCTGCTAATATGTCATGATTTTCACTGGCTTTGTAGTCGAACTGGCAGTTTTTAAACCTAACTGGTTTGATTTGTTTGTATACTGGTAAACAGGAGAGTTTTGTCCAAAGTAGTAGACTTCTCAGCCTTATGTAAAGCTGTATACAGTTTTATGTAAATCTTTTTTGATTTACAAGTTTATAGGGTCTAACCGGCATGAACGATTGGTACATATACATTTGGGAGGGTATTGTTCTAAAGATGTGGACTTTCTAACTGACAGTTGTATGCAAAGTTTGTTTGATATGTTAGTTTAGCAGCCTGATTGACATGGTCGATTTGGGCACGTGCGTATATTTTGAAACTTTAGTCCAAAATAGTTGACTTTCCAGTCCAACTAGCAGTGTAATGAAATGTTGTGCAGATTAAGGCAAGTTTGAGTTCTCGTGCGTATATGTAAACTGACTTAAAAAAAATACCCTTTCGTTTCTCTTTACACCCTCGTGAAACTGTTTACATGAATCCAAAAGGACATCACCCAAGCATCCGCGGAAGCGTGTTCTACCGGTCAAGAACCGGTCATTGGTTGTGAGATCACCTTGCTAGTTTAATCGCTTTTTTCACTTCTTGTAACATTGAATCTTGCACTTTTTGCCGAACTGGTTAACACTTTCAATGACATCTTTTCCTCATTGCCCTTTGGTTAAACTTCCTTTTTCCTTAAAACTGAATGACTTTACAATTGGGAAGACTTACTCAGATCGGATAGGAATTAAGGTTACAATGCTTTTAAAGGTGCCACGAGCTGGGCGGTCAATCTAACACTTTTCGGAGCAAATAGCACCTAACCACTTGCCAAAAAATCAGATTTAACCAAGTGCATTTCTTCTCACCCTGAAAATATGCTCCTTCGAGTCATCTGCTCTTTTCTGAGTGACTTTCTCCTCAATTTTCGTATATTTATAGTTAAGATTTAAGGTAACCAAGTTGAAGTAAGCGATATAAACATTGATAGAAAATGTCAGCTGACTTAAAAATAATCAAGAAAGAGATCTACGAAGGAAAATCTGCATAAAGGCTTTCATATAAGAACAAGATAAACAGAAACGTTAGAGAATAAACTATGTACCATATCATTAACATTCACTCAGATATGGTAAATGTTGCACAGACATCAAAAAATTTTAAAAAATGGCCTTTTAAAAGACTGATAATGGCCTCTAAAGATCACTCCTAGAAACAGCTTCCTTGATGCAGTTAACAAAATTTATCTCAGTTTACTTATTCGATTCCATGTCCTTGGTGTAAAAAAAATTAGGTCATAAAGAAGTCACCAAACTGAAGATCACCATCAGTGGGGAACTGGTCTAGACACCCCATGTGTCCAGGCTTGGAACATTTGGTCCAAACACCCGATTTGTACAGCGCATCCCCATTTGCGTTTCCAATAACTTGCCAATGCTCTGCATGATGATACATGTTGGGTCCATATCGATTACGAGAGGAAAGAGCTGGATTGCGCGCGCCAATGACCCACTGACCAGCAAACATCACTTTAGTGGGCTGCTGACCATTAGCTACAAGTATCTCGGCCTCAAGAGTCGGTCTTCCCCACAAGTCAACAGTCCAGCCATTTCCTTTGATCTTAAAAATGCCAGATTTCATGCGTCCATTTGTGCAGCATTCTGTTCCTTTTTTATCTATAAATTTATAGCCTGCCGCTTCAAATCTCGGACGAAGATTTTTAATTGCTGTGTAGTTGTCTGAAATAAAGTAGATGTCAGCGTCCCGCTCCCATGGCAACACCTTTTTGAACTTAACAGCACCTTCAACAGAGAAAAATTAAAGTTGATTAGCTTGAAATGTTTCACTTAAAACTTTCTTAATGCCATCTTGGGATGACCATGGTAATGGTGGCACTCTGGCCACCTCAAAGTTTGAGGGGAGGTTTCCAGATAGTATTACTCTTTTCGACATCAATAGAAACAACTGTCATTGACTCTAAAATAACTTTGTTGTCTTTTCAACGAAACAAGAATATCTATTATAAACGAATTCTTAAAAAATATCAAGGACTAATATAGGTCAGAGCGACCTTCTCTTATCATTAATGTTTCTTCTATCAGTAGGACCAACCTATGTGGATCCTGAAAAGGCAACGGAGTCTATTTAAACTGCACGTCCCTCAAATATAGTAGTCACATGAGCACATTACCTAATAATGTTCCTGCATTAAGTTGACAGTAAATCCCAGCTTTCTCACATTCATTCAGGATAAACTTGACTATGTCAGCGAGATTCTCCAAGTCACAAGGAGGAACAGTGAGTCCTTTGGCTCGAAAACGACAAGAAGATTTACCGCTATGTGCATGTCCACCTCTCCTGCATCCATACCAACGCACTCGTCCATTAGACTCCACCCATTTCTTCAAATCCCATTTTTTAGCCAAGGCGACATATTTTTCATCTGGAATTTCTCGCTCGTAAGTGTCGAACATGACATCAGGGCAGCTGGCAACAACTTTCTCTGGATGTTTGAGTTTTAATCGCCAGAATAAATCTTGAAAGGCACCGAAATGTAGCCTAGAAAAGCAAGAAATAACAAATGAAATCTTGAGGTGTTCACTTTGAAAGGAAATTCACACTCTTTCTATGGCTCCATCCCATTGAGAGGTGAGGTGGGAGACTTGTCCAATGTTTCCTGGTCAAATTGGAATTTAGAATGTTAAGACTACATTATGCTTTTTCCTTAATCCACATTTTTAAATATGGGTATTGAAATACCCAGTACCGTGAACCAATTCAGGCCTGTAAATGCAGCCTTCGGGTTATACACACAACCGAAAACGAAGCTCCTAAGTAACTGTTGACGGGCTTTCATTCCAGTGAGCTCAAAGAAACAAGTTGTATGTGGACACAAACAGTTCAGAAAGCACCTTCCTCGTCTAAAACTTCTCTCCCTAGCATTTGTCCCTATTCCCCTCATGTAGTAGTAAATTTATATAAAGAACTTAAATACAAACTTACTTTCTATTAATTCCAAGTTCCTGGAGTTCTTTGGTTTTTGCCATAAATGGACCAAGCAGCACATCACATTGTACACAGTCATTAAATGAGTGGTAATACCCATCTGAAAAGTATGCAGTCCAATTTCTGAATTGCACTTGACGACAGCTATTGTCCCACTCCCCCCGTTGATTCTTTTGGCTTCCCCCTACAAGGATGGTATCCCTGTTCTCACTCAGTACCCGTACTAGGCGTTCAAGATTAACATCATCAGTGAAGTAAGTGATATCTGGTGCAAAGAGTGCATAGGGTGTGGCCACCATCTTGAGTAACTCAGACCATGTTTGTCCATGTGTAAGGTCATCAGATCCCATGTGCTTTAAATTCAAACTTGGTTCTTTCAGCCTCTTTAATAACCGTAAAGTTTTTCTTGACAAAAATATTACAGGAACACTTGGATAATATGTGGCAATGCCTTCAAAGACTTTTTGTAGCTTTTCAGGTGATAGTTCCCTTGGTGACGTTAAAATCATCGTCACAAGTTCATCGATTGGAACAAAGTCTGTGCAATTTTCCCCCTGGAAGCCTTTCCTATAAAATGGATACCCATAAGTAGAATCATTTCCCATGAATTTCTCAGGACAAACCTCTCTCTTTGTAACATGAGTTTTTGAAGAGGAATCGCCAGGAACTTTGTCTACATGCTCTGATTGTCCATCCACGAATTTTATCATTTGCTTCACATGTTGAATATGTCGTTTAACACGGTAGAACTGCCGTTGCGAATGTATCAAGCCCTCTTGTGTCTCAAAAAGTTCTACTAGTAAGCGCCGTAGTTTTCTTGCAAAGCCCCTAAATTTCTCTAAGCGCTTTAAATCGTTAGCCAATGCTCTGGGACGACTCTTAGTGTGGACGTGAAGATTTGATGAGAGATATATAATAAACAAAATAGTTACGATGGCGAGTACCAGGTAGAGATGCTGCATTCGACCCATAGTAATGCTATTTAATACATTGATATAATCAAGTTTTACAGTGAAGACTGTTTTGAAATGACATGAATGAAATCCTTCCTAAAATTCTATGAAAAAAAAAGGACCAAAGTTAAAATTCATCCTAAACTGCCTATATGTAGAAGATCCAATAATGGTCTGATATCTCAGCAATATCTCAAATTTCGAGGTTATCACAAAGAACACTTGGATCGTTTCTTTTTCGCTGTTTTTGGTCTCTGGCACACGTTTGGTAGGATCGATATATGCTTAAAGAGGGCCACGTGATATACCTATGAGCTACCTGATGACACGTCTTAATTATTCAGTACGTTGATAGACTGTTGACTTCTTTAGAAAATCTCGAATTTCATCATTCAGTGAGTGAGGAATGGCTCTCCTGAAAGGCACAATTCATTTATATCGAGCAACGGAGGAGAGGCCAATTGAAAGATGTAAGTCAAGAATTAATTTCACTATTTTACTAAAGAAATCTTATCGCCGGATTTTCTTGGTCATAAATACCAAGCCAAAATTTCGGGTTATATCAGCACAACAGCAGCTTAATCTGGAATAACCCTTGTAGATTACCTCTGGCAGTCAAATTAGTAATGAACTTTGCAAAATACTTGAAGTGAATTTATAACATTTCTGTTGACCGTTGGGGAAATTAACCTTCAAACATCAAGTGGCCGAAATATTTAACCGATAGCTGTAAAAGCCATTAACCCCTTGAGACCATCATCTAAACAAACGTCCTCTGAAAGAACACGTGGTTACTGGTTATGTTTTTCTTTTAACAGGTAAGATCCAAATTCGAGTCGGTATGTTCTTAGAAACTTGAAAAAATTTTACCTTGAACTGTGCGTGTGTGGGCCGGCATCGGTTATTTTTATCAAAACTTACTTTGATAAGGTGAAGTCGACAGAAAGAACTCTTAAAAAAAAGACAAATGAATAAAGAGGGTACGTTTCTAAAGAAACTATGGTGCTGCGTCGGTGGAAGAGTATAACAGGGTTAATTAGGAGAAGAGGCTAATATCGAAACGTCAGCTTTGAAACTCTTTATTGTGGCCAATTTACGTTCTTAACTCAGTTGACAATACTAAATTCCCCTCTCCAAAAAATAATTGGTCCCTTTTTTTCGTCAGTTTTCTTGAATGTCTTACCGAATGATTGTAGCCATCCCAACACCGCAGAATAATGAGAGCTTTGCACAGGCAGCCTGCTAAAACGTTACTTAGTGATATCCTCTAAGTAACATATTTCTTAATTTAAAATTTGTGAATTTATACTATGAAATTCACATTCTAATGTTTTCCATTCGTAAATCACTCTTTGTCTCAAAATGAGCGCCTGCTCGTAGACTACTATGTAACAAATGGCAAGAACTTCCAAAACATGATTTTAAGTGGATCATTTCATCCGGTTTTTTGCCTTTGGTTTCATTTAGCAAAGCGCAGCAAGTCAGTTGTAGTGGTCTCCCTAAAACAGTGCCCAAGAATTTTCTCGAGGAAGACACCCACGAAGGTTTGGAGTAACCTTTACTAGATCTCCGTGGATTGCACGTGCGAGGAAATTCATGTAGGGCCTCGCTTTTAGATTTTGCTAAAACTATTCACATTCATAATGCTCGTGTGTTCGGTTAAGTAACAATTCAACGGTAAAGACTCACTTACTAGTCAGTTAGGCATGTTGAAGAAAATATATGCTTCTCACGCTATCGTCGTCTTTTGTTGTCTCTTTTGTTGTCTCAGTGGAGTGTGCTGGAGTGTATAACACACAGGTACACACAGTAAATGGTTTAAACCCTGGAGAGAAAATGTTATCGTATAGTCTGACCGTCCGGGTGGGAGTAGTCCTGAAATAAACTGTTTCGATAGTATTATTGAACAAGTCGACAACCTTGTTAGTGGAGTTTGACAGCTGGTCGCGTGTCGTGGTTCGCGGGTTTTAAAATGACTTGTTTTAGTGTTATTTGCTTTTGCTTTTTTTTCTGTTTGATTTTCAGAGGGTTGCTTATGCATGACGCACAACAATATGACAATATTTTACTGGTTCCATAACACATTAGATAGTCTGTTAATGGGAACCACGCCTTCAAATGCTTTTACGCTCGACTATTTCAATAACTTATGCGCTAAGGGAAACTGTGCAGGCGCCTTATTTTCTTTAGGACGAGTTTATTTTGCTTCAGTTTTGGATAATGGAACGGGAACAACATGCTGAAGTGCCTGTGGGAGGTGCCCCGTATGAAACACGTTTTTAAATGTTTCTTTTTCCTTTTTTCTTTGCAAAACGAGGTAACAGTTCCTCCCAAATTATCCAAGGAATTTCGTGCACGCCTGTCTTCTTTTCCAACTGCTTCACGCTATTATCTCTTTCTGCCCCTATACCTTCCCGAAATACCTTTCTCCCGGCTTTGCCTATGCTAGTGAGGGCTTAGCCAGATATTTTGGTTTAATACATTTGAGAGGTTTTAGAGCGTAAGCAAAATCAATGGCCTTTGGATGCGTCTCAGTTAAGTTTCCGCTTCGCCTAAATGGGAAGAAGTTTTGAGAAACATATTGAGGAACAGAGAAAGATGTTTTTCGTCTTGTCACGAGTGTGAAACGTTCAGACGTTCGGATTCCGCGCTCCGATACTCTACCACTCAGCCACAGAGACATAGGAGCGCCACGTAATAAGTCAAGAAATGTTATTATGCTTACATTGTTTTATGCGAATCCTGCCAATAAGCTTACACAAACAACAATTTAAAAAACCTGCGACCTAGAAGGCGAGACATGAAAGACACAACCCGCGATACGCGACCATCAGTCAAACTCTTCTATGCCAGATTTGCCGTGATGTGGATGGCTGTATGACCCAATCAGCTTCAATCGGTCTTGATTGGTCAGGTTCGATCTGTCGGTAATGTACTTACTTACTTTTATGTCCTATTTTTAATAATGACATCACACAATTAAGGGGGCCGCGTCACGCTGTGATCTTGCGCACTGAGTTCTTCCAGTTTGAGACTGAAAGACTTCACAAAGCTTTTGTTACGTAGACTTATCGACAAGAAGCAGAGCGTGTCGTTGTAACCGCCGATAATTGTGAGGTGTTTTGGTCACGTATGGTTGAGAATGATGCGAAGTAATTTTGATTCAAGATGTAGACAATTTTCTCTTTTGACAATAAAAATCAACGGTAAAACACGACATTTCGACCAAGCTTCGGTCATTTTCAAGTGACTGGCAAGAATGTAACGATGAATATATATGTGTGCGTGTAAGAAGTGTCAAATTTCTGGAAGTGTAAACGGACAATAACAACTTACAAAAGAAGAAATAATTAGAAGCTAGTTAAAAACAAATAAAAATTGAAAAACTTAATTAAAAACCTTTGCACGAATTGAGTCCGACTGCACATTGAGAGCAGGTCTCAGTTCTTGAATTAAAAAAAAACATTTCATAAAGTAGGCAGTCAAATTTTTTCGTACACTTCTTTGAAACTCTAAAATTCTTCGTAAGATCCCCTGAGGCCAAAGAATGCTTGTCGCGAAAATGCTTGCCAATGGATGCTAATCGACTTCATCAAGAGCTGAGACCTGCTCTCATATGCGGTCGGACTCAATCCGTGCAAAGGTTTTTAATTAGGTATTTCAATTTTTATTTGTTTTTAATTAGTTTCTAATTATATCTTCTTTTGTATGTTCATATTGTCCGTTTACACTTCCGAAAATTTTGCACTTCTTACACCCACTTATCTATTCATCGTTACATTCTTACCATTCACTTAAAAATGACCGAAGCTTGGTCGAAATGTTGTGTTTTACCGTTGATTTTTATTGTCAAAATTTTTACCAAATCGCTATTGATGAGAATTTTCTCTTCGATCGTTTCATGTGAGTTTCAGTTAATTTCAGGGCTTTCCTCCTTGACGAAGACGGAGCGGAAGGCTATGTTCTAAATATCTAAGGCAAGAATTAGAGTATAAGCTGACTCCTGCGCGCTTTATCGGCCGATGGACAGAACAAAACATAACAGCTTCCTACGGAGGACAGCTTCATTCATAATAGTCCTTGAAAAACACGCTTAAAAGGTTCAGTGTTTTATTTTACAGGGGGACGAGTTCGATGATATCAAGAAGTTGAATCAAGAACGCTTAAAGATAAAACTGGCTATTTCAGCGGAGAATTCAAACACATCATATTTCAATGACACGAACATCTTGTAAAAAACGACCGAGAAGTTTAAAAGCAACCGTTGAATGAATCAGTGTTTCTTATACTGTCAGTTTTCCTTCCAAAAGGCTTCATCGTCTCTTTAAGAAGTGTCTGGGAAGGCGTCCGCCATTAAGATATATGCTAATCGTAGAGACACTAAGAAAAACATTTTGAAATTATTGCAAAGAGTATCCCATGTTGAAGTGTTAAGTAGCATTATTATCCCACTGACAAGTCAGCGAATGGAAGCCATATTTTTTGTGTCTTTAATTTCTTGTGCATATTACCGCTGCACACTCGGTCCCCGTTTTCCGTTCCCTGTTCCCCACTCTTTGATCTTCGTTTTAGATTTTAGTGATCAGTTTCCCAACTCAGCTGTAAATACTTCAGGTAATAAGTCGACTCCAAACTCGTGGAAGCCCATCACCCGGTATATGAAAACGCCGATTGTTTTTTCGGACTACGTTGCGATCCAAGTTTACTTTAGGTGTGCGCCTTACGGCTCGTTGGTTGAACAAGCTTATGATGAAACTACTCCCACAGGCAGACCACATCATGTGTTCATGGCATGTTAATAATTGTTGACACGGACGAACAAAATCTATGAGGGTTATGAATAATGCACTGAAAATTGCATATCTTAATTACATCTCGGTCTGAATATCTCAATAAAGTTAAATAAAATGTTAATCAACTCTTTTGTGGTATTTTTTCGCCTTCATGGGCCGTTTGAAGCGTCTTTTTACTTTTGTCTTTTTAAGCCTAAATTTCCCATGCAATTTATTCAAGGCTTTCTTACTTGGGCAAAGCGTCATTTATAACATAAAATCGCCCCATTTAAGGATTCATATTCATTACTTGGTTTGGAAACAAAGTGTGAGAAATACAGTCTCTGAACGCTGATAAGAATTATCAGAAAATTAACTGTCAAAGTCTTAGACAAGCCCTAAAAACCATTAACATGTACAGAGGGTGGCAAAGGGGTTAGTTGCGAGTGGCGCGTAATTAACACCAAAATTGGGATCAGTATCAGTATCTGGGCCAAAGGAACTATGTAATAGAGCCGTTTAATGTTACGATATAACGGCTTATGTAAAACAGCACCAGGAAACAATCTTAATATATAATTCAAGTCAATTATATAGCCTGATGTTGCGCTCGTAAATGCATTTACATGCGACCGTAAAGTTGTTACGCGGGTAATCTTTTAGAGGACAGGTAGCTCGGAGACCAAACTGAACTCAGTATTGTCGGGACAACAACAAGAAGATTTATTTAAAGCGTAAACATTATTTCAAAAGGAAATCAACTGTTTCTTTAACCAACAATCTAAAGAAGGTTCAATCAAGTTGGAACTGCGTGAAAAAGGATCAAACTTTGCAAATTGCTGAGTTGCTAAAGTCATGAATATTGGAAATTTTGGGTTTTGTTGACTAAAAATAACGATTTAAATTAATTTCTTCAAAATAACCAAATATTTGAGTTAATAATATACCTGGAAAAATTACTCAGTTCTGATTGGTTAAGATAAATGCAGTTTTCAGGTAATTCAGTGCAGAAGAGGGTTAAGGTTACTTCCCACCTTCAAAGGCCGAAAAAAACCGATTTTTCTTTTATTGGACTAAACTGAATTTTAACATTGAACTTAATGTTTCCATAAAAAAATTCTGAAATTTTTAAAAGCACTCGAGTTATTAAGAAAAACGTATTTTCAAATAAAAGTGAATAAACCAGGAAGGTGTCTTAATCTCGGACCTGGGTGAGTTCGTTAGGGGAATTTTCGCGGCAACCGCTCATGATGGGGCTCGTTTTTCATGTTGTTTCCATATTTTGTTTACATCGCGCACTCAACAAAACTCACACGTGAAAGCTTTTTGCTATGGAAAGATCTTTGCTCATGGAAAAGTCAAAAGCGGAAGAAAGTCCTTGATAAGAAAAAAAAGGAAAAAAGAAAAAAACAGGTCCACAGAAGAAAGAAAGAGTACCATTCTGTAGAGAAAAGAAAAAAATTCCTTCGTGAAACCGACTATTTACTGGCAGAGTTCCATGCTGGTGTCTAGATTTCGAACAAAGAAGTCGCCGTCTAACCAAAATTTGCCATAAATAATGTTAAAAACGAGGTTTCCTTCTCTTTATGCAAGTACTAGCCTTGATATAAAAGCATTAACAGTCGTAATTTTGAAGCTGTCTGTCGATTCGTTGTCTTGCTTCTCGGCCAAGTTGATAATTTTTCCTAATTTTTCCTCTGTGATTCTCTCCTCTGAGAATCTTCCCGGCATAATGTTATTGCTGGTAGGTGAAGGAGCGGATGTTTGAGCAGGAGTTTTCGTCGTATCTTGACGACTTTTTATTAGACATGTTTACACCTTCTGGCGAAGTTTTCTACCACTTAGATTCACATCAACGGCCATAAAAAGGGAATGGAAACGGCAAAAAAGGTTAAATACTTGTTTCTATCGGCCATAAAATGTTAGAAGAGCAAATATCTCATCGGTAACTCTCGTAGAATGGCAGAGTTCATTCTACTTTTCCCTAAGCAAAATGGCGGCTTTCGTCTAGTTGAGGCAGCCGGTTGCCATGGCGCTTTGACGCCCTCGTCCCAGTCCCGCGGACGATCAACAGGTTCTTACGGCGGGTCCATTTCCAAACATAGAAGTCCTCAACGGAGTCCGTCAGCAACGATAATGGCTCGTTACTCTTGTAATCTACATTAAGATGATGCTATTTCGCTCCCCTTTTCAGACCTGACTCATTAAAATCAGGGAATTGAGCTACTGTTTTTTACTTTACTCTAACATTTTGGGAAGCACTATTTGGGGGTACTTTTGTTTCACAGCTGTGATAATAACAAATAGGTGATTAAGAAAAGGGATTCTAAGAAGGCAATTATGTAAAGAATAGGAATTAATAACAATAAAACAACAGGAGACTTGTTTTATCATAACCCTTTACACCCTCATATCAGTATGCATATTCTCCATACTCTTCTCAAAGATAATTTGTTAAATGATCATGAACACAAGCTTTAACGGTGAAGAGATGAAATTAAGAGATCCTCGCAGCTAAGAACACTACTGAAACGAGTAGTTGAAAATAGGACCTGAAAAAAATTCAGGCCCTATCTCTTAATTTCATTTCTTCACCACAGTGCAAATATATGAATTTCATATATCTAAATTCATCATTCATTACTTGGACGGTTTATTTGGACCCAACACATTGACCAGCTCCCAGTTGGCTTGTTAGCTCAGTTGGTAGAGCACTGCACCGGTATCGCAGAAGTCATGGGTTCAAATCCCGTACGGACCTGAATTTTTTTCAGGTCCTATTTTCAACTATTCGTTTCAGTAGTGTTCTTAGCTGCGAGGATCTCTTAATTTCATCTCTTCACCGTTAAAGCTTGTGTTTCAAAAATTAAACTATGTCTAAAAAAAATTATTATGGATTACAAATACAACAGCAGCAGTAGCAATGATATTAGTGAAAGTTCCTTATGTCAAAGACCTAAAATTCTTACTGCTCACACTACTGCACACAAAATAACAAAGTTGACATGTAAACCTGCCACTGAACACTACTCTGAATTAAAGTTCACACCCCTATCTATCAGAGAACATTATTCAAGCAGTTTGATAAAATCTTTGACACTGCAAGCCCACTGATCTTTTGAATTGGATCCTGAGAAAGAAATTTCCTGATAACTAAAATGCAAAGGTGTTGTAGCTTAGGAACTTGACAAGAACCAGCTGACTTTCCCATTGCCCAGCAAGGTGTAATGGGGTGTAACCCTGGATATCTGGGAGCAATACATCGCTATCGCCGTCAAGAAAAGCTCCACTACTGAAGTACAACCTCCTGCTGAGAAAAAATGAAAATATAAGACAAATATAAGAAAATGGATCCTAAGTCTTGAGAGGGGGAGAAGGAAGTGCGGAAGAGAGTGTTCTTCAGTAGGAAAAAATGATGGTTTCGAAAAAACTATAACAGCCGACCAAACCCTCAACTTCTAATGTGTATATCACTATTGTAAGGGCCCCCTGAAGAGTCCTACTCAAGTACTTCATGGCCCGTCTGCAGAGTATAATATAAAGGCGGGTCCAAACAAAACGGGTATTTCTTTGCTCATCATTACTTGAATGCTTTTGCCGGCGCATGATCTCAGTGATTTCCATCATTATCTGCAGAATGGGTAAAAGAAAGACAACAAAGGGTCTGTACCATTTAAACTGGCTGATATCTGACCTGTCACTGAAGACGTAGAAGATTTTACAAGCCGATCAACGCGATCGGAATCAATCAAGTCCATAACGATTTTAATTTCCTTGGTGTATTTCCTTTTTATCTGATTTCAGATTATCAGTGTTATGATTGGTTCACTCAAATGCCAATCGAGCCATGAACCGGACGCCAATACAGAAAAAAAATTCCTGATAGAAACTAGAAAAACACTAGAAATCAGTTTGTCCGAGGAATAAAATCAACTTTTGCTGATCCTTAACAATGAGGGGGAAGAAGTGGCAACCAACTTTCAACGGTACTCAACGATTCGAAGTTTCTAGTTGATTTAAACTACGTATGCACGAAAAAAATACCCTGAGCTATGTAAAACTTTCAAATAAACCTAAAAGAATTAGACTGAAAGAGAACAAAACTCCTACAACTTTGTGGAGCGCCACTCTGTTTAACGTCAACACGCATAGAGTCCTAAAGTGTGACGTCACGTTGCCATGACAGCATTTTTTTCTGGTCTAAACAGTTTAAACTCATACTTCAAACATGGCGTCTTTATCGATATGCTCACTCGTTTCTTTCTTTTCTGGAGAGCGGAAATCGCTTGATCGCGGAGAAAACCACTTCAAATCCGACCATGTCCAAAGCTTTATTTATTCCAGGGGAGTCATCAAAGGTGAAGTCCAAGCAAGCATGAAAAATAAGGACTACAAAGTCACAGTAAGTTGCCAATTTGGGATCACAACACGTATGTTCAATTCGAAGAACTCCCAACCCCGATTTCACCTCCAATTTAATGTTTATATTGCGGAATATATATTGCAACTTACGTGTCTGTTTCGAATTATCTTTTTATCAGATTTATCTCGATGAAAACCTTGAAATAAAAAACACAGAATGCGAGTGTCCTCGCGGCGAGTTCAAGTGCAGTCACGCGGCAGCCATATTTATTTATGGCATCCATAACCTTAGCAGGACGGACCTGCAATGCCAATGGAAACGAAAGCGAAAGGCAGAAAGCGTACAGTCTGCAAGCCAGATGTTTCCAGCGCCACCGAAGAAGAAGGATTACAGCCCTTTGGCGTGCGATCCTAGCCGAGAAGATCGGACGTGGCTGCACAGCGAACTAAAGCGCTATGGCAAATTTACAGGGACCTGCTGGATCTTGAGTCCCGAACCACAACCTGCTACCCCTCTCCCGATCAAGACGATTGAGGATATCATTTACTCAGAAGGTTTCCTTATGGCATCTACGAAGGAAAAACAATTAGAGTACTTGATTGAGAATGCCAAAGTAGAGGAGAGAACCATAAATGTTGTGAGCACCCTCACGGCTGGCCAGCGAAACAGCCCTGCATGGCACCAAGCTCGTAGAGGCCGCCTGACTGCCAGTAATTTTGGCTCCGTCCTCCAGGCAAAAAGAGTTACACCGTCTCTTATCAAGCGACTACTTGGGGAATACAACTTGAGTGGAGTTAAAGCAATTGCATGGGGACAGGACAATGAGACTGAGGCCCTGAAATCCTTCACCAACATCACAAACTTTACACCTGTACAGACCGGCCTTTGGCTACACGAGTCGGGAGTTCTGGGTGCTTCCCCTGATGGACTTGTGGGAGACGACTCGGTGATTGAGTGTAAGTGCCCCTACACACATCGAAATGCGACAATCAAGGAAGCTTGTGGGCACAAAGACTTTTACTTGGAGGAGAAGGAAGGGAATTATACGCTGTCTACCACACATGTTTACTGGCATCAGTGTCAAGGCCAGATGTTCCTGACAAAGCGCAAATTCTGCTACTTTGTTGTATGGACCACAAAGGATAGTGTAGTTATCAAGATTGAACGAGATGAATCTTGGGAGCACAATATTACTATCTTGAGTGATTTTTACTTTCATCAACTATTCCCAAAGATTACCGAGGGAGAACTTTGAAAAGTGGTGCACAGATGCTGGACATAATCGGAGTGGGGGGGGGGGGGGGGGGAGTGGGAGCTAATGTAAATAGGCAGTAGCTAATGTTAAAAGGTATTTTTTTAAATTTCATACATTAATTTCTTTATATAACATTACATATTCTACACTCAGATAGAGACACAAGATAAAGAACCCACATTTTTCCATTTAGCATAGTAACTTAATAATAAATTACATTCTTCCTGAAAGCAAGCTTAAACAATTTTTTTTTTGCAACCAATGGCTACTGGTAGCTGGTAACACTTATCCTGGTTACTCAACAGGGCCCAGGTACATAAAACTTATGCCACACTTAAGTAGGCTTGCATAGCAATGCAAAGGGAAGGGGTGAGAGCCAAAACAAAATCCATGCAGCACAGGTTATTTTTTCTGACTACCTCTCACCATCCCTTAAGCTAATTGAAGTGTGGCTTTAGTTTTATACACCTGGACTCAGGCTCCCAGCTTCACAGACACAAAAGTAAAACCTTTAAGCCAGCACGACTTTCACACTTGGAACTACTGGACGAAAGAATTCCATACTGGTCACATGCCCCTGACCTGGATTTAGTTGAAATGACAATTTAAGAATGTCACTGGTTTTCATTATAATCTATTTTCACAGAACACATAGTAGTTTGCATTAATGAACATAAAGGAGATGAATATCAGAAAAATGTAAAACTGACCACATCATATTTTTGACCAAAGCTATGTCAATACCATTTGATCTGTTACAGTAGGGCTTCTAGTAATACAAAAATAATATTAAAAACTCATTGTACTATAATTTAGTTGAAAAAAAGTTCTATTCAGTCAAATTCAAAGTCTTTGCAGCCATCCTTGATCAATGGATACTGCAAATTAACAAGAGCTGAGCACAGTTGGCATAGCTTGTCAGCATGGCACCTCAAAAATGCTGGGATGAAGCCAAGGATGCGAAAACTCTTAAGTCTTGCATTTGCACGCTCTACGTGGATGCGACATCGAGCTATTGATTTTGTCGCCCTTGCCTCACTCTCTGTAAACTTTCCATTGTTGAGAAATGGTGGTATGGTCACTGAAACACCTCTTGGAACTACATCGCTGATGAGAAAACCTTTGTCTGCCAGAACAAGATCACCAGCACTCAAATGTTTACAAAACCCAGACTCTTTAACCATGACCTTGTCACTGACTGAGCCAGGGAAAAGATCACTAACATAGGTTATAACTCCATTTGGGGCAACCCCTATAATGACTTTGAAAGAGTTCATTCCCCTGTAGCTGGAATATGTAGCATTCTGCTGGGACATGAGCTTAGGTGCAGCAATTTCAATGTCTGTACAATCAATCACAATGCGGCAACTGCTGTACTCAGAGAAAGAAGATGGCAAACACATCTTGTTCTTTTCTCTAGATGGCACAGTTGTCATGATGTCTTTGAACAGGAGAGAATGCAGAACATGGACAAAAGTTAGTACTATGTTAGCAACAGTTGCAACACTGCATGAAAACAACTGGGCTAAATGTAGATTGGTATAATTTTGTTTCAGTTTCATCAGAGTGATAAATATCTGGTCCTCAAGTGTGATCGCCTCAACCTTCCATCCAGCATAATAGTTTATTTCACCCTTGAATCTTGAAACATATCCCACAACAATATCAAAAACATCCTTAGTGGGTAGACCTGTCTCCATCCGTATCACCTCAGGGCTCAAGCTCTTAGCAGAGTAGTGTGCACTATAGTAACTTGACACTTCCTTGTGTTTAGCAAGTTCTGTTGAAGTCATATCAAGCTCTATTGACAGCAGAGCTTCTTTGGAACTTGTCTTTTCCTCTTGTGAGCATTCAGTGGAACATGGTTCAGAGTTCTCTTTAATCTCTTCAAGCACAGATGCTACAGTTGGTAATTTCGTGGGCTCGGCAGACACTTTCCGTTTTTTCTTGGGGGTAGGTGTACTGGGAGGTGTTGGTCCTGTACCTGGCAGCAAGTCCAAACTATCAAACAGCTTGTGCCTGTTTCTGTCACTGATGGTTGGCATATTTTCTTTTCGCCCATCTTTAAAGTGACAACTGCAAAGTCGCGAATGTTTGCTGGGCTTTCTATCTCCTCTCCTATAACAGAAAAAGACAGAAGCAGTTACTATACTTGCGCTTAAAAAACCCAAAGTTTAGTTGGTCACATGCTTAACCTTGTAGTCTAAGACGTGAATGCGAAGCGAGTATTTCTCTGAGCTTGTTACTTAATACTAGTTAGTGTAAAAGCTTTGATACTCACAACTATCATATAGTTTTTTAGTAATTAAATAATCTTAGATCAAGACTGAAGACAAGGAAAGGCAAAGCCGCGAGAAAAGAAATAAGACAAGAAAGAGAAACAGCTAATCGTGAATCAGTTTGAGATAAAAAAAAAAACCAGCTATTTCTAATCGATGGTACAGCATCGAAATATATATTTTTCGAAAAATACTCACCTTACAAATGATATCCACTTATCATAGAGTGTTTTATGTTTTTTCTGGTCTGGAAACGAAAAGAATCGGCAGCAGTGGCTTTCAGATGTGTGATTGCAATCTGGATGAAAACACTGACCCATCGCAAACTTCGTCTCCGTGGCGTTTTGACTCGAATTATTGCTCACCAGGTGCTTTTGTCCGCTTATTATACTCTTCAATAGTAAGGCCAAAGGTTATCTTGATTCTCTTTATCTTATTTCTATTATTGGAGGATAAAATGCGCTATTATAGCTCTTGAAGTGTTCGAGGTCAACGACAATGTGTCACGCTAGGGACGCCATATTGGTTTGTTTAGACCACAGAATTCCGGTGCTATGGAAACGTGACGTAAGCACTTTAGGACTCTATACCTATCAAAAGTGTTAATCGATTTTCGAGGCCAGCCGTCAAATTACTGACAGTAAGTTAACAAATCGACAGTGGTGTAGTGTGGTCGGTACTCTTATCTACAACGATATTTGTCATCAAAATGGTCAAAATGCTGTGGACTCACGAGGCGCAGCACGACACGTTGACACGAGCAACGTTGTCTGTAACTCTTGTCGCCAACGGCAAATTGGCCAATCATATTGCGACATTATTGCCAGTGGTGGTAAAACAAGACATCGACAATTGACCACACTAGTTAGCGTAAGCTGGGGAGGGGGGGGGGGGAACTATTGCTCACGAATCAAAGCGTAAAGGAAAAGACAAGAAAAAAATGGAGCAAATATAAAGAGGAAGTGGTAGTGATAAAATAGAGTGTTATTAACAAGTGCCGCAGATCAGCAGACTGGAGAGCAAACTTTAAAGAACAAAGCACAACAGTTTTTAACTCCTCGATTGGGAGAATAACATGTTTTAATCCGTGGAAAGCTGTTTGAAATTACAGCTACAAAATCATGCAACCTTTGATTTAGTTTACGTTAACTCCTTTAACCTAGTTAGGTTGCTTTCACAAATCGTTTGACAGGAAAATTCATCCACGGAACCTTGAATGCGTATCCTCGTCACGGTCAAGCCTTTTGCAAGCTCATGACAACTTCAGAACGTTGAAGACCCATATCTTCGGGGCTATTGTATTTCATACCCTGTGTGACTAGTTTCTTATTCCCTCCATACTTAGTTTGTGAGCAAACAAACCAATCGCCTGCACGGACTCCAACTTCAAGAGACTTTGCTCCATTATTGAGGCCAATTTGTCGCACGTCTGGTGTGTCATCTGTCACTAGCTATGTTAAGAAAACAAATTGAATAAATAAGTTTGGACCTTGAACCTTGATGATTAGCTGTTATTTGTTTTGGCAGAAACCGACGCACAATTTGTGAATGACTGAACAAGAGAGTTCTTTGTGACTGTTGGAAAAAAACCTGAATGCCTGAAATGTATGCTTCAACTGAATTTTGATGTCCACTCCAGAAATACACACTTTGGAAAATTAAATTTACGCTGCCCCATGTGCAACAATTTTACTGAAGGAGGGCGATAATTCTCGGTTAGATCAATTAAAGACTGGAATAACCTAAATAAAGAGCTCAAAATCTCTAAGGACGCAAAAAGTTCCAAAAAGCGATTGATAAACACACTTTTAGAGAGACAGAAAGAAAATAACAACTTTGGCACGCTATCTTAGCTTCTTTATGAATAGATGAATTAAAGCATGTTACTTATTTACCTTTAATCTTGTTCGGGAGCGGATTCAAACTTTTGAAAAAAAAAAAACTGCCAAATCAGCTACATCAGGTCCCCCATCAGTTTGTTTTACAACACAAGTTGTTTCAATCAAATGTTTCCAGGTAAAGCTTGGAATTCTTATATACGGCCTACATCGAAAGTACATTATTTCATATATGTATTTACCGTAGCGGGTATGGGCTGACACCCTTCCTCTTTATACAGTGATACTGACGATTCTGCCATGATGTTCTACGATTCTGAAAAACATAATGTCAGAGACCGTTTAAAGAAAATATTGTCGGCAAGATTGATGCGACAGAGCTTCTTGTTGCTGGTAAATCTATGTATTCATTATTTTAGTTTCATTTCTCTGATCAGCTTTGCATCTTCAAAAAACGAAAAGTATACTTGCATGAGTATTTGTAGACTAGAAACTTACTCTTTCTTCTCAACTTGATTTTTGCAGGTTAAAGCAACTTCTCTTCTGTCGAGGCTTCGACTGATGAGTGATGTTCAGTTGTTCACGGAGTCATTTTATGCTGTTCGTACTTCAATCATGCGTGCAACTTGAGATGCCGATATTCAACAAGTAGCATGATTCCAGAACTTATTGTTTGGGCTGTTCAAAAGAGTAACGACGCATTCGATAAAAAGCGTACTACTTGATATTGTTAAATGCTTACGATATTGGCACGAAGATTACTAGAAGATAAATGAAGTGTAAAGTCCTTAGTGGAATTGCTTAGTCCATGTTAGCACGTAGACGGAGTGTTGATAAAAATATCAGCCCTATGACATGTCATGTAGTTTTGTGAAATTCACTCTTTCAGAAATGTCTTAAACATTTAAAAACAATGCCAATTTTACCTGGACACAAAGTACGAGCAATTTTAATTCTCCTGCGTTGCTTGTCCATGCATAGTTTTTGAAATATGCAAGATTTTTTTCAGTCACGTGAAGTTGCCGTTGTTTCGCAAGAGTTGTTAAACAAGGGTTAACATAAGTGTTAAGGGTTGTTCCTGTTTGTCCAATTTGGTCGATAACAGTAACCATGCCACGTAAAGGTAGGTTTTGAGCAAATAGGCAAACTAAAGAGGAATTTTCTTTGACACCCAATGCCAGCCAGGGAGACCACAGGAGTCACGTCTTAAGCCGTAGTCTTGGATTGGATTCAGTTGCTAATTGAAAATGACAATACTGTGGAAGTATTCAAGGCAGGCTCCTGTTCAAAGTCATGCTTCAGTGCTTCCTATTCCGTGCCAGCGATAAAGGTGTGCCTCACTGATTACTGGTATCAAGAAAAACGCAAGATATCTGCAAAACTGCCAATACAGAAAAGCATTCCTGATACAAACTATTAAAGAAAACCAATATTCTAACCACATACCACACACAATGCAAGGGATAGCACTCTCCATCAATAAAGTAATTCGAAAAAATTTACCAAACTACTGGAAAATTCTGCCATTCTTTTTTGTGTCTGTTTCATTCACAGCCGTGAACTGGATACCAATACAAAAAAACACTCGCGACGCAAAGTATAAAAGAAAACCAATATTCGGCCGTAGCTTTCCAGAAGTCGCTTTGGTAATTAGCTAAGATACTGTTACTCGGTGAAGCTGAATAAACTACGCGTACGTGTTTGGGCATAAATTAAGCGTACATCAAAAACGTTTGCTCCCAATGGGGCTCTTGACAAAAACTTACGAGGTTTATTTTCATTACATTTGCAAACATAGTGTATCACAAGGCATTGAGTGGTCTCTGAGCTTGGGATGGTAACCTCATAGATAAACAGGAATTTCCTTGCGCAACCGTTGAACACACCCCTTTAGATAAATGAGTCATTATCTTGTCACTTGTGGGAAAAAAGGAAAAATGTCACGTCGTCTTTTCTTTCAAATTTTTGGTTGCGTTCTGTTTTTCATGGTTGGACAGTATGACAGAATTGACAGTAACCTTGTGAGGGGAGAGGATATTTTCGAGGACGTAAAGTGACGAGATTTCGAAAGATCATAAAAACTCAGCTTAGTGAACTGATAATGACCACCTTTAATCTGGCTTGCTTCATTTGTGTGAAACAGAAATGGGCTCACAACAGATATGTCTTTGGCTTTGTTCATTGTTCGAAAAAAAACTGTCGTGATTTAACAAACTTGCAATGGTTAGTTTAACTGAAAGAACTGCACACGTTATTGCTGAAACTTCACCGACATGAACAAATTCAAAGAGTTCAAGAATTCTCACATGGACATTTCTGTGGATAACTCCGCCCAAATGAAATCAATGTGTGAGACAGAAAGGATTCGAAAGAATCGATTGAATCATCATAAATAACCTTATTCTCAGAATCATCCGTTATTTGTCTTGTTTGACACCATCTACGTAGAAACCTACACAGGGGAAGCTATGAACTTTAAGGGAATTCGAAAAAGAAACTGAATACAAACATATCCGAGTTCTTTGGCGGCGACCAGAGGCAGTTTCGTTTGATGAGTTTTGCACAAATTAATACTTTTGAAATTCAGTTTTGTGTAGTTAGGGCACTGTTCGCTCTAAGAGCGCATGATATTCGTCCGGGGTGACGGAATTAATCAATGTTGATTGTCAACAGTGAGAGGAAACAAGTTGCAATAAACTTGCTCTAGTATTCAACGGCTCCAAATATAAGTCTTGCAAAATGCCGAGAGCTCTCTAAGTATTAACCTGTTGATACTCCAAAAGCAAAACTATCAAAACTGTAAAACAAGTATGTGTGGGTGATCAGCTTTCTAATTAATGATGTTGGTAGCTTTATTCAAAAGATATCGGCAATGGACAAGAGTTGTTGGTTTTGGGTTTTAAAGCTGTATTAATTGGATTTGAGAATTGAGCGTTGAGGTGAACCGTGAGCGACCACGAACACAACGGAGACGGTAAACTCTGTAACAATTTGAAAATAATCAAAGAGAATTCAAAGGAAACCCAGCCAAGTTGTCTCAAACTCAATAGGTTAACCCACGGTTCGTCTTAATTTTTGGATTAATAGTTGGATAGGAAGATTTCTTACCAGGAAGGCGCAGTTACAGAGAATTTATCCCGAGACCTCAGCTCTTAAACGAATGTCTCGATGATTCTCCTATGTAAAATGCTTCAAGTTACACTTGAATATTGTAATGCACTTTAAGTTCGTCTTGGTAATGTGCAGAGCGATAGACTCGAAGATGCTAACTATTATATCTTAAGAACTCTATTTAGAAATAAGAATGAAAGCTGAGAAACCTTAATGAATCTCGTAGGCATGAATATTTGAAACACCGTCGTTATTATCAAGCTCTGGTGTTGATTTATAAATGTCTTAACTCAATAGGTCCAAAGTACACTACCGATTTTCTGAATTTAAGGGATGTATGTTATAAGCTTAGGGGTCAGGGAAGTAACTTGGTACAGCATCATCTTAACACTGATTGGACGCATAAATCCTTTTCATTTATAGCTGTGGAATAAGCTGCCGTTATACATTAGAAACTCAGATGATCTTTAAGTGTTTATAAAGGCTCTTGATAAGTTCAACTTAGTACCTTTATACTAGTTTTTGTCTTGCATACGTTATTAGGTTATTTTATCATAAATATTTTTCTCTAATCTAGTCTATTCTTTGCCATCATTGTTTTTGGCTTTTCCTGATATCTATGTCAAATCTTTTGCTCTTTTTCAATGTTATGTTTTTATGTAATGATATCGTTTTTAATGTACTATGTATTCCATCTTGAGTAGCTAAAGTTTTTTTCATTTGAGTTTTTGTATTTATATTCCACTCGTGTACGTTCGAACGAGTTTTTGTTTACCCTTGGGTTTTTACGTGTATGAATAAATTACTTACTTACTTAGTAGCTTAACAAGTTAGTCGTGTAGCTTTTCAGAAAGTCTTGCTTACAATGTTGTTTTCCGTCGCTTCTCCGTAAGCTGAAATACAAACCCTCCTAATGTGAGCCCTTATAATTGCTTTCTTACAAATTATATCAAAAGCTAGTTTAATTTTCAATCCTGGAAAGTTTTCTACACACTTCTATCAAAAGAGAGTTTCCTGAAAACCACGCGCTTCTATTTGCCTGAATTTGTCTCAGCACTCAATAGACATCGACTTTTTACTTTGCTTTTGCTCCCTGTTAATCAAACAGACATAATCAACTCTGGGAAGGAAATCGTAACGCTCGAGAGGAAGTCCGGGTGAAAGAAATTTTTTTCTAATTTTTCTTCTGTGATTCCCGACTGAAATTTTTAATTACACTGCGTACAAACAAAGTTTGTAAGTAACGTGTTGGTATAGCAGTTATTTGCATCGGGTGAACCGCTATCGACAATGAACAAAGCGAACCATCGCTACTTATTACATAAGAAAAAAATTGACAACCACAAGTTCAAATAATTTCGACAAAAGGTAAAAGATTTTTTTTATCAATTTTAGTCCAAGAAGAACCACTTTCGAAGAAAACATGAGAACCACACAATTTTGCCCTAAGCAATGCGTACTTTGGATAAGTTTGTGTCTCTATGCACTCGGTCAAAATATCGCCGCTGCGAATTGTTTTGCAATAAGTTTATGAGAATGTTTAGTGAAGGAGATGGTTGTAATTGCTATATCCATGCAACTGAAACATTTACACATTTTGCCCCAGAGCTCGTCATGATAGCCGATGATTTTCTGATAGCTCATAAAGAAAATGAACGACGGATGACTATTTGCAAACATGAAACTCAACAGTTAATACGATTAACTCAACATTTAAGTTACGATATAGAGAATCCCGAGTTTATTTTAGTAGACGGTATTCTTGTTCGCATGTTTCATTCTAAGACACTTTTGATAACTGAAAACGACAAGACTGTGGAAGTTTTCAAGGTCATGCTTCAGCGCTTCCTATTCCGTGCCAGCGATAAATGTTTGCCTCCCTGATTACTGGTATGAAGCAAAAAGCAAGATATCTGGAAAACTGGATGCCAATACAGAAAAGCATTCGCGGTACAAACTATAGAAGAAAACCAATATTCGGCCCTTAACTTTCCAAAAGTCGCTTTGGTAATTAGCTAAGATACTGTTTTTCAGTGAAGCTGAATAAACTACGCGTACGTGTTAAGGCATAAATTAAGCGTACATCAAAAACACTTTCTCCCAATGGGCCTCTTGACAAGAACTTACGAGGTTTATTTTCATTACATTTTCAAACATAGTGTATCACAAAGCATGCATTAAGTGGTCTCTAAGTTTGGGATGGTAACCTCATAGATAAACAGGAATTTTCTTGCGCAACCGTTGAATACGCCCATTTAGAAAAACGAGTCATTATCTAGTCACTGGTGGGAAAAATGAAAAATGTCACATCGTCTTTCCTTTCAACATTTTGGTCACGTTCTGTTTTACAGAGTTGGACAACATGACAGAATCGACAGTAACCTTGTGGGGGTGGGGGATATTTTCGAGGACGTAAAGTGTTGAGATGTCGAAGTGTCGAAAGATCGTATAAACTCAGCTTAGTGAACCGATGTTGACTACCTTTAATCTGGCTTGCTTCATTTGTGTGAAACAGAAACGGGCTCACAATATATGTCTGTGGCTCTGTTTATTGTTCGAAAAAACGTCGTGATTAAACAAACTTGTAATGGTTAGCTTAGAATTTTAATTTTTTTTGATTTATCGACTGTTAACAAGAGGACACTCGTTGTAACAGACTTTTGAGCATCTCAGTAAACTTGTTGATGGCCATCTATCAGAACAGCCAATAGTCATCCGTGGCATTACTTTCGTAACAAACCGTCTGCAAGCATTTTGAGATTCTGTTTTGTGCTGAAACTCTCTTTCATTATTTATCAATGATACAAGGTTTCCTAATTTTTAGTAAGGATGATTGAGTCTATTAAAATTAGTAATCCACTGCCTAAGCCATAGCTGACTTGTAATAGAAAAAGTATTCTACAAAAATAAAGTTTAAAATTATCTTCTTCGGTGAAGATGATAGACAGTCAGCCCTCCCGAGTAAAGTTTTAGTTACAGACTCTTTATGGCAAATAGGGGTGGTGAGAGTTGAAAGCGAGGTATTTGCCAAGATAGGTGGTTTTCTTTTCTTTGTTAAGAGGGTTAGAATTTGACACAAGATGGCAGCCAAGCGTGAACAATACGGTCACAATGGCGGCAAATTTGTTAAAGACATGAATAACAGAAAGAAGAAATCCAATTAATCCAAGTAGTTTTCTTAATTAAACTTTCTTTCAGTGAAACGTGATCCTTTTAACTGAACAATGCCTTCCTCTTCAATTCAGTACAAATAATTTCAATGGAATTTCTCTGATTACATTCTCGTTTCTGTTCTATCTATATTTGCCACGATTCTGCTCTGCAGATTCTCATCGATAGATCTGTAATCTAATTTCCAAGGAGAATTTCAATCAAAGGCGAAGGATACTGTCTCAAACTGTCGAGTGAATGCTATTCTTTTCACCAAACCTATTGTGTGCGTGCATGCGTTCCAACCGATTTACGCTTCACAAGAAATGGACTATTTTTAGAGTTTTCAACAGGAAACCGTTTTGACTGTTATGAAGTACTTAGTTAGTTCAGTATCATTTTCTCATTCGGTAATATTTAGCATATAGTTACTGTATGAATTAAAAGTCCGAAGTTATTTCGGTTAAAGCTCTCGCGAAGAGTTTCCAAATCGACTGTTTTGTCTATTTTCCTTCAGTGGACGTGCTTAGTTTGTCTCTATAGTGACCTTGCTTTGGACCCACACGAATTAAAGTTCTTGTTTTGAGCTCACGCAGTCAAATATTGATTCAGTTGAGCGAAAGCAATCAGTACATTGTTGTTCATTTGTGAGATTCTTGTAAAAGTGTTTGGGTTAGTGATCTAACAACAAATGTTTAATCTTCAAGGTCAGTTAGCTAGCATGCCCACTCATGCTTACCGATAGTAAATATATAAGCATGTACTTTAGAGTTTACATAGTAGTTAGTAAGAATTACAAGAGTGAGATTCAGCCGGTAAGAATCAAAGTGTGAGAATCAGAGAGGGATCAATCAGAGGTACAATCAGAGTGAGGTAAAATTGATGTAAGTAGAATTGTATATTAGAGAGCAGAGAGATTAAAAAGGACTGAGAAGCGACAGGTAGTCTAGTGTTAACTATGAGTTGAAAACATAAATTGGCCACCATAATGAGTGAAAAGGCTGACGTTTGGAGCGTTAGCCCTTCGTTGGATCGCTCTGACGAAGGGCTAATGCTCCAAACGTCAGCCTTTGAACTCTTTATGGTGGCCAATTTATGTTTTCAACTCAGTTGTTCACACTAAATGACCTGCTATACTCTCCCACCGACGCAGCACCACAGTTTCCTTAGAAACTTATCCCCTTCACGAGAAAAGACAGACCGAGAGTCCTTGGTGCCTTTCGTAAAAGGGTGTTGAGGTCTGCAGCTAGTTTTACCGTCACTGCGACCCAACATAACAATAAAGTCCGGAGTAGAAAAACAGCGAACAACGACGGTTTAGGAAGGTGAAGCCGAATTGACAGGAATAGAAAATGAAGAAATGAAGAATTCAAGTTAAATTTTACAAGATATTCGCAGCCAAGACTCTCTCAGCCTTTCAAGGATCAAAGCTGTTAACAAAATTCTAATGGTGGTGGAAACTCAGGTATCTTTCCAAGCACAAAACTGTCCGCCCTGAAGGCCTGCATATCTTCTTCACTACAAGTCAAAGGTACAGGTGTTGACTGTTCCATTGATGAGGTGGCTTCTGGAGTAGATCTCTGTAGAGAGAACGAAAATCAAAACAAGTTCAAGTGCGTTATTAGTTACATTTTCACTGCACTAAGTCTTCTTTCCCCAAAATTTCATGTCGCAAAAAAACTCGCCAATTTGATTCATAAACTTTCCATGATCTTGTTCAAACTTTCTTTCAGTGAAACTTGATCCTTTTAACTAAACAATGCTTTCCTCTTCAATTCGTCACAAATAATTTCAATGGATTTTCTTTGATTACGTAAAGCGATGAAATACATGCACAACGCTGAAATACATGCACAGTACATTCTTGGTTTTTGCCTTCAACATTTTTCTCTCGCGCAGAAAAATTCAAACTTGTTAATGACAATAATAATGTAGTGATGAAAAATTCAAACTTGATAGCGACTAACCAAAGAGATCACAAACAGACGCGATCTATAACTTTCTCGTATCTTTCGCTCGAAGATTTCAACTGAATTTTTGGTTTTAGACTCTTGACAAAATATACGAAATGTATAACGTTATATTGTCTAAAAGTAACGATCGTATCGATTTATAAGCACAAAATCATGATTCCATCGAAAGTTTTATCGATGCGACAAGAATAATTAAGAAAGCGAGCTAAACAGGCTCCTCAAAGACTTCATTCGCATATAGACCTGCCGTTATCAAGATCCAGCGAGTAAAGACTGCCTTCATATCTTAGGAAGCGATTGCTCAGAAAGGAAAAAAATAAAGTCGCAAAACTGGAGGTAAATGACTTTCTTGTGTTCTAACTGACCCTGAAGTAGCTCAGCTTACCCACCAACACCCTCCACGAGAAAAAATTGTCAGGCCCTAGGCAAGTTTGTGAAATTAAAGTAACAGCTTTGCTCTTCTGTTTTTGCTGCTGTTAAAAATGACTAGATACACCTACCATTGAGCTGCTTGATCCATTGTCTTTCTGTACTTGGGATTCACTCGGAATAACCCCAGTCACTGTCTGTGAAGGTACAGAACCAAACACTCCAGGTTTTGATTCAGTTTTACTCCAAAGAAGCCAGTATTTGAAGTGGCCCGATTGGTTTAAGTTTGTACTAAACATAGTCGTGGATTGGCTAGTTAAAGGAAAACTGGTCATTCCAGTTTGCTGATTGCTGGCACTTAAAGTATTCTCAAAAACATTTCCAGTCATCGCTGGGACATTGCTCTGTCCAAACAGGCTTACTTGATTGGTAGAATTACTTGTGCTGAATAAGTTACTTTGTTGGTTCAATGTAGCTGCTGGAGACGAGAAGCCAGTCGACTGAAAAACAGGGCCACTAGATGCAAAACTACTCATCTGACCAAATGAACAACGTCCATTGAAACCTATCCCTGGTTGTGTCTGTAGCATTGATGATCCTGCTTCCATTGACTCTGCTGCCTTATGGCTGCGCTGCTTCTTTATCTCTGCTTGCTGGTAATGAAAAACAAAATTGTCTAAGTGTTTCAAAAAGAACATATCACTATAATATTAAATGACCTACAACTGAAACACGCACATAGGCTTAGGGAGTCTCCACAGATATCAGGACTGTATTTTTTCAATCAATCTTTACTGAGGGAACCAACATCACCATAAGTGGTTTACAGAATGGCCCTCACAACATATGATCACATTTAAATGATGGTAGTGACAAGCAACTCTGGGCATTTATCAATCTGTAATATCCAGTAATTGAACACTAGAAAGGCCCATTCATGACACCGACATCAGTCATCCCTGTTAGTGCATGGAGGATAATTCACAACTTTCTCATCACTATTTTCAAAGATAGACAAAACTGTTTGTTGCTATATGTGTTCAAGGAAAGAATACTGTATAAAAGGTTTATTTTTTGAGCTTACAATCTGTGAGACTGACATGCGTCCTAACTGCTACCGCTTTTGTTTATTAGCAGTGATAAGAGTTTTCAGTCCTTGTTGCTGTAAACAAAACCAAAAATTGGATAATTAGAGTGAGTTTGAAATATCTGAGGAAAATGTTAATTCAGCCCCATGTCAGAACAAACATCTCTTCCTAAAATTCTGAGTTATGAATCTTAACCCCTAGGAGTGACTAGCATCTAAATTCTCCTTACAGTATCAACTCTGAATAAAAAAATTTACGACAATTAAGGAACTGATTGCCGAACAAAGCTCTTACTTGTGAAACAAAATTTCCTTGTCAACACCATAGGAAATGGAGAATAAGCATGCTGATGTTAGAGTGTAAAGGATTAAAGTAAAATCTAGATATAGATTATCTTACATAGCTATCAGCCTTCCCTTCAGCATTTGCATTGTATGCCTCAAGGCGAATTTCTTCTGGAGAGAAGTCCAGCAAACTTAAAATAACATTCATAACACAAGTCATCATTATAATAATTTAACACAAGTACCACATAACTTTTCAATGAGGCTACCATGTTATAGCTGCTACAGCATGCTTGATAAGGTCACCTTCTGTTAACTTTAAAATTTCAAGCCCCACACCTCTCTACAGAAAATATATTTACAGTGAGAGTAAGAAACCGTAACTTCTGAAAATATTTCTGGATGGGGAGACAAGTCAACCAGGTGTGAGAAATCTTCACGGTATGCAGTCACATTCATTGATTTGCAGTTTTATGGTTTGCTGACATTTCCTGATCTCCTATGTGATTGGTCGGAATTCAATAAACATTTCAAGCATTTTTCAGGTGTTCATAGTTTTTTTTTAACCCTTTAACTAACAAGATCTGATTGATAATTCTCCCCTCTGGTGGCTACACATTTGCTTGTAAATTAGTTTGGAGAACTTGGTATCAATTCAAAATAACAACTTCTACCTGATAAGTTTAAGTATTATTATTACCTGTTTGTTTGATAATATATGTATGTTGTAAGGAGAATTACCTGTTAATCACTCCTGGGAGTTAACTTGGGTGGTACTCCTCAAGTAGATTGGAAAACAAAATACAATTGGAGATGGGGGGTGGGGGGGGGGGAAGGGGCTGTGACAGAAGCTATAGCAATCCACCTATAATAAGTTTAAATAAAAGGCCAATTAAACAGCCCTAAGAGTGGATTATGTAAAACTTCATATCAACTTACCTGGTAAGCATGGTTCTTCCTTTGTGTAAGTGAAACAAGACAATGGCCATTGTTTACTCTTTTCCCGCATCGCCATATCAGTTTGTATGGTTCTTCTGTTAATTTAAAGAACACACCGCTGTAGACAATCGAGTCATTATCTTGTCGCTCCTAGGAAAAAGGGAAAATGTCAATAGCCTAGCTAGCTAGGTGGAGCCAATATCTTGGTACTTTTGACAAATGTCGCCGTCGGTCATGACATGACTATTGCGACTGTCGATTCAAGCTGATAGCGAAGACAAAATAAACAGTTTACAACAGAGAAAGCTGAAAGAGATTTTCCGGCTTCGCTTGTGTAACATGGAAGCCACGGCCTTTCCAGTCTCGTGGAGTAGTTGTTCCTTCACGAGAGTTTTTGAAACAATGTTGCGATATATACAAAATGTTGTTCCTGTTTGTCTAATTTCCTCCACTCGCCAATCAAGCGCGCAACCTTACATTGCAATACCGTTTTTCAACCAGTGGCATGATTCCAGAACACATTCTTGGTGCAATTAATCAGAAGGGTAATGACGCATTTAATCAAAAGCGAACCACTTCCTTCTCTGTGCAATAACCATTATTATAAAAGCGGGAAGCTAAGCCAAGGATGTAAGCACGTAGCGGATTACTTGAAAAATAGGTCAACTATAAAGTCCTTTGTGGAATTGTTCTGTCCATGTCGCCACTAAGAGTATAATTTTAATAAGAGTCACATATTACAAGCAATTTTAATTCTCTGGCGTTGCTTGTCCATGAACATTTTTTTGAGTCACGTGAAGTTGTAGTTATTTGGCAGTCATTGAAAAATGTTAAAATGAATTCTAAGGGTTGTTTCTGTTTTTTCAGTTTGGTCGTTAGTAGAAACCAGGTCATCGTGGGTTTTGAACAAATGAGCAACCTAAAAAGGAAATAACTTTAGCGCACAACACTTAGAAGGGAGAGCACAGGTATCACGCCTAAAATAGTCTTGGATTGGATTCAATTGACGATTGGAAATTACAATATTGTGTAAAGTAGTATGTGTCGCTGATGTAGCTGATAACCAATCAAAGAGCAGTATTTTGTAACGTGTGACCCATTGTTTTTCGGTGACGTCACTCCCGGCCGCGGTTTTATTCTTTGTTCACTGAACACAAGCATTCAGCTGCAGGGTAATTTCGCAGCGAGAATGAGGTGCGTGTTAATAACGATTTTTTTTTTCTTATCAAGATTGATGAGCATGTTGAGAGAATCGTGTGGGTTTGGTGGTTACTGATCTACTTAAGTTCCTCAAGGGGATCGAAATAGGTGAAACACTGTCAACCATGAACGAAGTAAACGCAGTGCCAGAAAAAGTGGATAGGCGCGTGTGGAAAAAACGGTCATAATGGTTGCAGTCTCGTGAAAAACAATTTACGAGATTAAAAAAAACTTATGCAGTTTTAAGGGCAGAGGTCTTCAGTCCGCGATTTGAATTATATTCATATAATAAGCATGAATAAAAACCGTTAGAGAGTAAACCTTTGAAGGTAAGGTTACAAAGATTTATCTCTATCTTTCTTCGACTCCCACACCAAATTTCCTTCAGAACTTTAATGGTTAATACGGACCATACTTTCGCGTGGGCTGTTTTGTTTCTCTTTCTCTGAAGCAAGAAGTGAAAGGAAACAGAGAGATTTGATTGAACGCTTGATTTCATACTGTCTGCCTTATAGACTTAGTATTCCAAAGTAACGTCGATCAAGTAGTTGAAGGGTTTTGTTGTAGGAATATCAACTTTTCACACAGTCAACAAACATATCAGTTTTTATTATTTACAACAAAGGAGACTGCAGAAGGATCCAATTTGAGAGCTGTTGGTTTGATTCGAGATGCAACAAAAACGAATAAAATTGTTTTGAATTTCTTTTGCAGTTTTGGCATCATTAGGCCAGCACTGAACGCGACTTAGCTTAATCGATTCAAACATCTTAATTTCAGGCAAGCCGCTACATACATACATACATACATACATACATACATACATACATACATACATATTATCCAGAGGGTACTTGTGATTGGTCTCTTTCATTTATTTCAGAAATATTCAACCTCCAAAGAACTGTAGCCGAATATACAAGGCTTTCGTTTCCCTTCAGAGTGCTCATCAGCTTTAAGATCGGCTCAGGACTAAAAAGTAAACGGATACGGAAAAACATAGTAGATATTTATTGTAAATAAAAGCGGAGAGAATAGGTTTGTCAATCGGCGGAATTGGCCCAAAAAAATAATAAGAAGAAACAAAACAACCCTTAGATTGTGGATTTTTGCCAAACGTAGACCAGATCCACAGATTATCTTCACAACATACCTAAGGAGAGCTAAAAAGATCCCAGCACGAAGAAAGCTCTGCTTATAATATTGTTTTTCCTTCCCTTCCGTCCTTGAGCTAAACAACTGACTCTTTAAAAATGTGAGCCCTAGTCATTGCCTTCTTGCAAGAACAATCAAAAATATTTTCAATTGCTGGAACGATTTTAACGTGAATAAAATTGTTTGATTCCTACGTAATAGCAACTTTCACTGATAGCAATGCAAAAAATATGTCTCGATAGCGAATTTGAAATGAATTGAAGCATGACCTTTTCCATAATGTGCTTAGAGCTTGGCCTCGCAAAAGGTACTTCTTATCTTTGCCTCGCAAAGTTTTTTCTCATTATGAACTTCTATCGAAGCACTTATTGGGTTTGACAATCGTGTATTCCAGGTTCGTCTCGAAGGTCAAATGAGGTGAACTGTAAGCGACCACGAACACAATGGACGTGGTAGCTCTGCAACAATTTTAAAATAATTAAGAAGAATACGAAAGACAACCGGGCCAAGTTGATTAAAACTCAATAGGCTAACCACGGTTAGTCTTGATTTTTTATTAAGTTTTGTAACTTTTCAGAAAGTTTTGCTTACAATGTCGTTTTTCCTTCGCTTCTCCCTAGGCTGCAATAAAACTTTTCAAAATGTGAGCCTTAATGATTGTCCTCCGTTACAAGAGCAATTGAAAGCGAGTTTAATTTTCAATCCTGGAACGTTTTCTACACACTTCTATCGATGGCAAGTTTCCTTAAAACGAAGCGTTTCCATTCGCCTGACTTTTTCTCAGTATTCGATAGAAAATTTCTTTTTTAAAATTTAAATTAAAAGGCTGTGTTTTCAGTAGTTTTTCTCCTTGTTAATCAAAGCGACGTAATCAACGGAAGGGAAATGACTTAGCGGCCGGAAGGAAGAGTGATTAAATGATAATTTTTCCTCATTTTACTTCTGTGATTCTTGACTGACATTTTTAATCACAAGCTAATTTGGTTTTACCGGCTGAGTTTTTAATTACGACTGCGCATGCGTATAAACGAAGTTTGTAAGTTACGTGTGTGTACGGCTATTAGTTGCTTCGGTTGAACACGAATAAACAGCACTATCGGTGCTGCCTGATATCTAAAAACAAGACTGACAGATACAAGTTCAAATAATTTCGACAAAATGGAAATTATTTTTTTTATCAATTTTAGCCGAAGAAGAATCACTTACTAAGCAAATATAGGAACAACAAATTCTTGCTCTAAGCAATGCATACTTTGGAGAAGTTTGTTCAATGCACTCAATACAGAAAAGCATTCCTGATACAAACTAGGAAAGAATAACCAATATTCGGCTGTAGTTCTCCCAAAGTCGCTAACTTTTCAAGTTTATGAAAATCATTAGTAAAGGAGCTCATTGTAATTAATGTACATTTAGCTAAAATAATTGGACATTTTTCCCCAGAGCTCATCAGTTTGATCATTCCCAGTAACTTATAAAGAAAATTAACGAGCACCACTTACAAAAAACAAAATCAACAGTTAACGAAATGAAGTCGACAATTAAATTACGGAAAAAAGAATTCGGAATTCATTGCAATAGGAGGCATTCTTGTCTGCATGCTCGGTCATTCTTAGCCATCTTTTATCACTGGTTCATATGCCACCAAAATGTTTCTGAATTTAATACTCACTCAGTCTTGCAGCCGAAGCTATAGAACAAACTGATGAAATCAGTTTCTCCAATTCGTTTTCTTAATGACATTTTCTTTCTGTGAAACGTGATCCTTTTGAGTTGAGTAACAATGCTGTCCTCTTCGACACGGTACAAATAATTTCAATGGAATTTCTCTCATTACATTCTCGTTTCTGTTCTATTTACATTTACCACGATTCTGTTTTGCAGATTCTCACTGATAGATCTGTAATCTAATTGTCGAGGAAAATTCCAATGAAAGCGGAAAGATACTGTCGATAGAACGTCATTCTGTCCACCAAACCTATTGTGTGCGTCTATGCGATTCAACTGATCTATGCTTCATGAGGAACGGATATTTTAAGAGCTTTCAAGAGGAAACCGTTTTAACTGTCATGAAATTGAGGTCACCTTGTAGGCAAAAGAGTGATACTACAGCCGAGTGGCTTTCCTCTGCAGCTTCTTGCAAAGCCGTCCAACCAAAAGATCCGACTCTATTTGGCGATACACCACGTTTGAGAATTTTCTGGACATTTTCGCAGTCTCCAAGTTGGCAGAATATTTGTGACGATTTGGTTGCATAATCACTATAATTTCTATCGGCACGGAGGCACGGATGCAGACTTACTGACATCGCTAAAGAGTATTCGTCTTGATTAATTTCTCGAAGAAAACTCCCCCAGCATAGGAAATTCTCATTACGTCAACGAGAAGCAAAACAAAGGGTATCTCCGCCATTTCTCACATTCATTACTCATCAAGCATTTCGTTCGTTACGGTCATAGCAAAGTCAACCACACTCTCCCACCAGTCCCCCGATTAGGCGTCTTAAGCTTGCAATAATCGTGGATCAGTGAAGTGCGTTCAATCCAGCTTAAAAATGGATCTTTTCGACTCGGCGTAGAAACATCCATTGCGTAGTAAATCATTTCATTTGATCAAATACCATCTGTGTAAATCCTGATCTAGTTGTATTTATCAAAACAGATATAATCATAACAAGACTAATACTACAATACCGCAATTAGATAATATATATATAATATATATGTACCACAGACTAATATAGAATCCACACAATAGACCCAACATTCACCTATTGCATATAGTTTTAAAACATTTTAGTACAAAAACACAATTTCATAGGTACATAATATACAGAATTTTATTTTACACAATACATAGAATTCACAATATAGACTTAACTTTTATTCATCAGATATAGTCTTAATGCATTCATAGTATTTTCTAACATTTGGTGGGTGGATGGGTAGGTAGGTTTCGGAATATACTATAGTAAACACCATATATAATATATAGATCATTACACGATATTCACAGTATTTTTACAATTCTCACAATTATTTTTACAATGATTAGATACACCCTTAGTTTTAGTTTATTTGAATCATTTTGTTATAGTGTCCCTGATTATTAACCTACTTGTGGCTATCTAGAAGACTTAGACACTAAAATAAAGTTGTTGATTGATTGATTTGCAATTTATCAACATATCTTTCCATGGCATCCAGACCGAAGTGAATCAACACCGCGCCGGGGATCTCGCATGAAATCTGGGCGAGTGGTGAGCTGTCCAAGATGGCTCCTAAATCATGACATCGCACAGCATCCAGAAAGAAACGACACGAATAACGTCGAAAGCAAATCGTCCATTGAGCCAACGTTATACAAGGTCTCGTGTATTTTTGTTTGTTTTGTTTTTTTTTTTACAATTTGTGGGAAAAAGCTTTAGGAACAATCACAAACGTTAAAACTGATGACAAAGCTATCAAACTACATAAAAAAATTCACTATAACACCGAGTAGATAAATCTTAATAAAGTGGAAGACAAAGGATAAGACGTCAAAGGAGAGAGATCATGATCTCAGATAAGCTCTATTCAAATCATACGGTCTTGATACCTTCAAAAGAGAGGCCCGGGTTCAAGACCTGGCCGGGAAAATGCGTTGTGTTCCTGGGAATGACACTTTACTCTCACAGTGCTTCTCTTCAGGGCGCACTTAATTTGGAGCCTCACTTTGTTGTGTGTCCTGCACCTTCACGGTGAAAGCCATTAAATAAATAAACGAATAACAGAAAAGTCTAATGTTGAGGAACGAGCGTTCCTTCTCCCGTGCGATGGTAACGAGAAAGGTAAGAAATAATGAGGCTGTCATTCAGAAAAAACAAGCGAATTTATTCTTCTTCAACAAACTAAATATGCTGAAACGTTTATTATCAAAATACTTGTAGGACCTCTCAAAATTCTTTACGAAAGCTTTTAATAGGGTTTCCGAGTCCTATTTCCGAGTCTCGTTTATCTTTTACCAGGCCCCAAAATAGCATATGCACCCTGACTCACTCAAGTTTTCCCGCGCTTAAGACAGTTTACATGTAAGGTGAGTTCCTATTGGCTCCTACCGATAATTAACTTTGTTCTTAACGGCCATTCTGGTTTAACGACACTCGATCAATCAAAAAGTGCTTAAAATGAAAATTCACATTTTCTTATTTTGGCACCGTAAACAAGTTACAGGCAACTAGGAAATGGAAACATTTTTACGCTGAAGAAAAATGGAACACGAACCACTGTGAGAATTAAACATCTTGGGAAATGAACATTTTCAACCCTTCAAATTTTGCATGCAGTTAGGCACTCAGGGGGGATACACAACAATGCCATTTTTAAAGGTTGCCGCACTCTTGTTGCCATGGTAACAACGGCTGCTTGTCCAAGACCTGGGGCCTCATTTTCAAACAGAAACGTCGCAAAAAGAGTGAAATGTTTATTTCTCTATCTCAAGCTAAATACAACATTACAAATTACCACTTCTACCATACATAGTGACATCATTTGTCTTCACTTTGACTCATTTAATTTTCCCTGGGAGTGAATGTGAACACACCAATGGATTATTCATTATTTATGCATGCAGTTAGGCACTCAGGGGGATCCACAAAAAGGGGGGATGACATGTTGTTCACGAGTACGGATAGTTTTTTTTTTTTTTTTGAAGAGCTAGAGCCTAGGAATCAGTTGTAAAATCTAATTCGTGGAGGATAAAACCATAAAACCTTAACAGTAGGTGAGTAAGATTCTCGTCCGAGGTCGGTAGGTATATTGAATGCTCTCACATAGCACAGCACAGACATACACCCATTCCAGAAATCCGTAAATATTGCGGATCATATTCCCAAGGCTAACATTTAAACAGTTGATAACCGAAAAAAAGCATTTAAATTGCCAAGGCCATATCACGTAATTTCCACCGTAGTTTTCACGTTCAAAGAATATCAACTTGACGGATTCCTTTGCCATTTTCTTTGGAAAGCTGTGTGAGGCAGAACGGAAAGAATCAATACGATCACATAGCATAACCTCCCTTATCCCTGCTATGTTTGCCCTTTGTGTCAATTTCCATACGGACATTCCAGAAGAGAAATCAGGGCTGAAATACCCACAGCCACAACAATCTTTACTCTCCATGAATCAAGTAAACACTTTAAAAGACAAGATTATCAGTAAAATGTAAAATTCTTCAGTCCACTTTAATAACCTTTGATTCTAATTAGTTACATTAACCAATTTTGGTTCCGCGAAATAGGTCATATGACAAGGGAAAAATTTGTACGACCACGTCACGCAAAACATCACGCCGATCAAGCTGGGTTTATCCAGTTGATTTTGATAGACGCAGGGTTCTGTCGGTCAAAACCGTTGTGGTCCATAACAGCGTAAAATCATTAATGATAAAAAAAAAATTTGTAGAAAGGGGGGCTAGGTCATCGCGTTCCGTGTGCAAAATCTCGGGAGAAACTATAGGAATTCTTTCAGAGTGTATGCGTGTTGTTTTATAAATAACATGGTAACGTATTTCAACTTGTTTGTGTGTCCTTTTAAGCAACGCAATATGTCTGTAATGACTAGAGTGCCAAACTTTATTCTTTAATTTTGCTCTTCTCCCCACTGTGCGTAATTTATGATCTGTTATTTCAACGAAAATTATCGAGAAGGCGCCTTCCGATAACCTTTGTTTACTTTGTAAGTCACGCAACGTTTTAGGACAACTCGGCATCTAGTCTCCATTCTGTTGTTAAGAAAACCTGAAATCCTCAACGTAGAAGATAAACAAACGAAGTTTGAACGGTCAAATGGAGATCTTGGTCGAGTTTCAGAATATTATGCAAATGATCATTGACACGAGCGCAATTGAGCAAACACATGGATTTGCGTTGTTTTTAAGATGTTGGTGGATGAAAGCTACGGACGTAACCGCGGGTTTGAGGCAATCGGTGACCTCATTGGTGTATAAAATATACACTGATATGCTTTTTTAGCCTGATTAACGCCTGCATTTTGAGAACTCTTTCGTACAAATTGGTGAATTTTGATGTGCAAATTAAGGTTGAAGAGAAGGCTCTCCTCTGATCACGCTTGTATCAAAAATATTTTAGCTGAAGATTCTATATTTTGTCTGTGTACTAACTGAAGTTACCTTGTAACTTGTAGCAAGATAATATTACATGAGCTCTATTATTGCAGTCGCTGTGCGCTGGCCAAAATCTGTATAATTTACACTTTCGATTGCTATCCCTAGGTGTGGTCTAGCCAAAGATCATTTTTGGCTTGTGGCGACGCAATAAAAGAGAATTGGAGAACAACCAAACTACTTTTGAAACATGTGTCCTAAACCCTTTTCATGGGCAAAAAATAAAAGACAACTTATTTCGAAGGGAAGTTGAGAGGACCGCTCTTGGCGAGAACGGCTCTTAATAAGTGATATCGTTTCTCTCCGCTTCAGCTAATTTACCCTTAGGTAAAATATTAACGTCATAATGGTATAAAAATATCGGCATTCAGTTAAAGAATAGAATTTTTTTGGATGTCTTAGATGTCAAGACTCTTACGGCTGATTTCATATTAAAATTAGACCAAACTTGAATATATCCTGCCAGTATTACTGCATTATTGAGAGACTTGGTCGGCTCAAAGGGAAAAACGGTCAACGTCCTCCAAATATGCGTTGCCTCTTGTTTCACGAAGTTAAGAGCCCAATATAATGTCATAATTTTCAGTCTTGTCGAGATCAGAGCTGAGATTGATATCATAACATTTTCGTGAGTTTATATTCCACTTGGGTGAGAATTTCGCGCAAACTTTGCAAAAAGAGGAGATTGAGACAGGAAAAAAGGGGAAATTGTGTGTTGTGCGAATAACTGTAACTAAAAATAAACTGTGTTGGTGCCTCGGATACCTGTTAATACAAAATGCAGACTGTAGACCGGATACAAAATGTAGGCTGCAGACTTCAGAGTGGGTACAAAATGCAGACTGAGAATCTAAAGAGTTTTTTCGTCTGGTATGTGATAACATGTCATCTTACAATTTACCTAGCGTCACGCAATCGCTTCTCCGCGATCAGCTTTCACGATTATTTGCACTATTGTGGAATACTCCTGGCCCATTTCTTGATCAAAATCGATCTTAATATAATTTCAAGCCTTCATATAGTCTTCTCACTTTGTGCACGAGTTGGTGTGATGTCTGTACAGATTTTACCAACGTATTAAAAGTAGATGTAGATGTAGATGTAGATGTAGATGTAGATGTAAATAAGATGTCACTCTTGAATAATTAACACGCGCAACATTGGAGAAACAATTGACAGCTCTGCACTTGGTCCGAATTATCATCTTTTCAAGCGGTATGTGTTTATTTTGTTACAAAAGTGCGGACCGAGATGAAAACTGTTCCTTCCACTTGATATATTTCCGACGTTAGTCGATCAAATCACATTAACCTACCTTCGTAAATCATTCATCCCAGATAACAGAATAAAATAAACATGCTGACGATGGTATCTGAATTCGTCCTTTGCCAAACACAAACGACCCCACAAGATCACTTTCTCCAGGCATCGAAAACATATACAAAATAGTTGATTTTAATCAGACATTCATCTAGAGATAGTACCGAGCAAACAAACCTAGGAAATATATAATCGGCACACTCAACAAATCATGAATCTTGCAACAATTCTTGCCCTTAAAGAACTGCTCAAATCAACACCTCAGACAATGTTTGATTCAGAATTTTTCCACTCACTCTCTTCGTGAAAGAACAATAACCATGATCATGCTACAGAACACAGGACTCCATTTTCTCTCGAACAACTATCCACCATTTTCATAGCATGAGTAACACGTTTACTATAGGTAATCTGATATCTTTCATCTGTCCAGTAGTATCGCGTTTCTCATGAAGTGCGGTAAAATATACGTTAAAAACACAAAAAAGCCAACATTTCTCATTCTAAAAGATAATCCCATTTTATGAACTGCTCTCTTCGAATCCCCCATTACTTCGTTGAAATTTAAACACCACTCAAACCAAAGAACAGAAACGACGCTCTGATTGATGCGAGATACAAACCCTAATGCGGCGATCTGATTGGTGCGAAATACATACCCTAAACGATCTGATTGGTGCGAGCAACATACCACTCTCTGTTCGCTAACATAAATGTTATTCACTTATTTACTTTTTTAATAACTCAAAAACGACTCACAACTTGGAGAATGACATTCTTTAATTAGACCGTGGATAGCTTAGCTTATGTCAAGCACAAAATTGCAACCTTGGATTTAACTTAATTTCTTAATTACAGCTAGATTGCTTCAAACACTTTCACGCTGTCTTCTTCTGAATTGCTCATGAAACACGCATGCTCTTGATAGGGTCAGCAAGGGACCAAAGCGGTGGAAGCTCCTTGGTAGTTGGTTACTGCGTACACCTGCCACGAGCTTTGCTTAGATCCGACCTTCACGGAGAACGCCCCGTTGGTAAAGTTTACTGGTTCAGTAGTAAGGTCCGGATTGTTCTTGGTAAGAGGCTATGGCGAGAAACCATATGGATCGTTTATTGCTTTGGAGATTTGTTAAAATCAGTAAATATGGCTTTTGTACGGCACAAAACATTCATTAGTCTATAGTTTGATTGTTTATCATCATCATTGCTCATTTTAGGAGCTTTTAAAGTCACATGCTGCGTGTTTGTTGACATGACTACAAGTTCCAGTGTGCTACAACTTCGGCTTTTATAGGCGAGAAATTCTGCGCTCTCGCTTGAGAGCAAATATCAATAGTTCTATCAGACTAAAAACTGTGCTTCTATCCCGAAAATAAAATTAAAATAGAGTTGTCGTCGTCACTTAGCGCCATCGAACATTTCCATGCAGAATTCCGCTAAGCTAACATCTGTTGCGTGACCCGAAGACTTTCCTTAGGAATTATTCAAGCGCGTTGTTCATGCTGTCTGCTAGATAGCAATTTCAGAATAATCTGCAGATCTCTATGATTATTTGCCTACTTCGATCGTAAAATATCTGCATATTTTTCAAGCATTCTATTACTACATATAAATCTACATCTCTCTAGGTCGAGTGTTGCCGGCGTTTAATTGCGTGACTTGTAAATTTATTAAGAATGAGCCAGCAGTATTTTGACCAGTAGGCTTCCTGCAAATTTCCCTTGAAGAAATCCCAAGACATAGTCAGTTGTCTTCGTGAGCAAAGACAATAAATATGAAAGAAAAGTGAGATGCAAATGTCGTTATTTTTTTTTTTTTAGCTTAATAGCAGCTGTACCCTCTGCTACAGTCTTCGTCTAAATTTTGCAAGGTCCCTCCTTATCTTCTGCCTTGTTCGGTCAGTTTCGACTTCTGAAGCTAGATCATCGGCATCGGCCTCTTCGTCATCATTCATATTTACAGAGAGGGACCTCGTCAGTAAACCAATTTTTGTTACGGCAGATAACCGCCTGAAGTATCGAGCGATTTGCTGCTCTACACCCACGAATTTATAGGTATGAGCTGTTGCCGTCCCTGGCCAGCGCGAGAAAAATAACATTTGGTTCTACAGTTAGTTGCAAATGAGCAAGACAACTGCACCATCTTGACTCCATCAATTCGAGTGTTAGGTTAAATTGAGGGCTTTTTAGACACTTGATTTCTTACATGGCATCACTATGAAGACGTAATACAACTGATACACCTACATTACATAGGATTAACAATGTCTGTTGCGCTGTTGCGAGAAGGAGGAAAATATTACCGGAAGTGTAAACTCTTTAAGAGTTTCAGAGACGTTTCAGAGATGTCTATCTTCGGCTGTCACAAAAAATTGACCCCCACTTAAATTCACTGGGAAAAATTACAAACTCCTTGTTGAAAAAATTGGAATTCATTTGACCGATAAGCCGGCTGTTTCAATTTTGCTTTTTCCTCGCGCTGTTATAAAACAGTTCATAAATTGACCAATAAATAAAATATTTTGAACTACCGTTCGGAATTTGCCTTTTCTTTTCTGCGTGCAAATCAAGGGTAGCCAAAGTTTTTAAAAAATATGACAAGAATTCCATGGGGTTCACCTCGATAATTTTCGTCGGTCAGAGTCAAGACGCGCCAAGCTAAGCGACATCGCCCTCGAGTAAAATAATTTTCCAAAGAATAAATGTGGCGTGCGTGAGGAAACGCACATTTTTTTTCATTATTGTGATCAAAGCCCAATGATGTACCTAAATGGGTAGTTACGGTATCAAACCATTGATTATGACAGGGTAAGCTAAATTTTTCCGTCGAGGTCGACCTGACTTCACATTAAAAGCGTTTTCGACGGAACAAACAAGTGAGCATCACCGCACGAACTGAGAAAGTAAAAACTTGTATTTATCTCCCACACGTTTCGTCTGACAAGAGTAGACTTCATCAAGGATTTTTTTCAAGTAGGGCAAATAAGCTTGCTCATATACAAATAGTAAATAAGTTGTCTCTTTACTATTGAAGCCAGTGGATAGAATTCGCGAGCTGCGCCCACGGTGTGATATATGCGTGATATTTTCCAGACGTTACATGTACGAGTACGTGATCCGTTTGAGGGTCACAGATTTAGTGTAAATATTTGACCCCTCAACATCACGTAATGTCTCTACTTTACAGAGGTCTTAGAACGTTTCATTACATGGATTTGCCTTCTGCGGGTAGAAGGCTAAAAGCGAATTTCTCAGGCGTAATTGCCTTTGATTTCTCAATTGATGTTGTCGCAAACACAGTTTTTGGGAGTCACGAAACAAAAAAACTTATCAGGACCTAGTTTCATGTTCTAATGGAAATAGATAGCAAATAAAAACACATTCTCTTGAGAAATAAAGTTATAGATAACAGGGGTTCTCTGAAACAAATAGTGATAGAAAAGGGATTAAGTTCTGGTCAATATTGACTTTTCACAGCCTACTTCCAAATCTGAGGGAACGCGCTGAAGGAATAAAAAAACATAAATGTGTGATAATGCAAGGCAGAGAATAAAAATACAAATAAAGAAAAAGAAGCAAACATAGGAACCCGTGTTGCAGCGTGCAGATATCTTTTGAGCCAGACCTACACACCTAAGCCCGACACCACCCAAAGAAACTCGAAAGAGCGCTGTATATGAACTGGCACGCACGTGCACGCAGGAAAGGCCATGACAATCGGCGAAAATAATAGCACATGTAGATGATATTTGCAGTCAAAAAACAGGAAAATAAGATAACAGAAGGATTAAGAACTTTCTAGAAGTGTCTTCTTGAAAAAAAAAAGATCAACAATTTTTACTTCTCATGAAAGGTCACGCAGTCACGCAACAAATACTACTTCTACGTGGAATTTCTTGATGGTGGAAAGTGGAAAAACATTTTCCAGTCTTATTTTCTGGAAACATGACACAGTTACAATGAATTTTATGGGGCTATTGATATTTCCTATCAAATAAGGGGGGACAGAGTTTCCCGTCATCCGCGGTATGGAAAAGCCGAAGTTGTTACACACAGGAACTTGTAAGTCAACAAGCACGCGACATGACTTTAAAATCTCCTCTCCTGTTACAGTTTCCTTATTATTTGTGCGATGATGATAATAGACGATCAAATTATAGGCTAATGAATGTTTTGTTCTGTAACAAGAGCCCTATTTCCTGATTTTAGCAAATCTCCAAAGTAATAAACGACAAGAGAAAGAAACGCTACGATTTTCCCATCGATTTTTCGCCCACATGCATCTCTCTAAACATGAAACTTTCCATTCCTACAAAAAATTTCGAGAGTTTTTCACATTTTTCACCTTTCTTGATCAATCATCTTGTATAAAGAGCCAAAAAATGTAGGTTTATTTGGTCAAGCGACCGCCTAAAGCAAGAATTGCTTGACAGGTGTAGTTGAGAGAAACTTGTCACAGTCGCAGATTTTAAAAGGCATCCAAGACAAAAATACGGTAGCGCCCAAAGATTTTTTTGATGATTTTCAGAGATGAAATAATGGGTTATAAAGGGGAATCAAGATTAGTGTTGTAGCTTTCTGGCAAGGGGAGATATTTGACCTCAAAGTTGTCAAATATTTGGATGAATCGAAAAGTCTAAAAACACAGTCGTTTCTTTGCCTCTGTTGATTAACAAGCCGTCAATCAAATTGACTGATACTTGTGGCGAACATTAACTAAGGATGGAAAAATATGTGTGCAAACCCTCAGAGTAATTGGTTAAATACCATCGTAGTGAGAGCTTCATACATTTTACCTATTTTGAAGCGAAAATGGCAATTTTGCAAATCCTGAAAAGTTTCCCTCAAAAACTAACAGAACTCCTTATAAAGGTTTTTTGTAAGTAGATAGTGATTGAAATAAAATATTCTGATGGATGTGATCTTTTGGTTAGGTTGAGTGAGGAGTACTGTATGTGGCAGTGGAGGCAGATGGTGCGCCATTTGGCAAGGATGACACAGTCACTGCATACTTAGTTAGCTTTCTCAACCTGCCGAACAGAGTACAAAGTTGTGATGATAATAATTTACTCCTTGGTGCCAACTGTGAAGAAGATCATCCACTCATGAAATCTTACTCAAATCACCTGAGAGAAGAAATGGAACAGATTGAAAAGAAGACATTGACCATTGAGATAGTGGGTTTCTGTTCAAATTTGAACTGACACCATCTGACATGAAATAAATGTCATCCCACTTACGAACTATAGGATATAGGAACTTCTGAAGATCAACTCTCTTTCAAAGGGCTCAGTTGTGAAACTTCACATTGGCATTTGTTGTCGTCGAATTCAGAGACGCAGTTTCTATTTACTCAACAGTTGAGTTGCACATTGAGCAAGTGGAAAAGCTAAAGACCTCACGCCAACACTTTTTCAATGCCGACTGTTTGTTGCTTAATGGTGTCACTTCTACTGTGAGAACAGTTGGACACGAAGGGTAACATCTGGACAGGAAGTTTAACATCTGAGGCTTTGCTATGGATTAGGCCTCAATTCAAGGCAGGGTAGAGAGGCAAAGCATGTTAAGCTGGCTTAGTATGGGGAAAACAAATGCAATGCCAAAAATAGCTTACAGCGGTGGAGAGTGTTTAAACACAAATTTGTCCACAAGATGTGCCTGAGAGAAAGGGACCCCAACAGCATTGCTTATTACATCAAAAAGAGGAATATCAGCGATTCTTACATTCCTAGGAGAGTTTGAGATTGTGACCACAGATTTTGCCATTGTGGACTTTCAAAGTCAACTGTTGATAATGAAGGGTGAGATTTGCTCAAGTGATGTCATGAAGGCCAAAAAAAAAACATCTTGAACAATTTATCGGTCAAGTCAAGTTTGTCCACATATGATTAAAACCAATGGAACTAATTAAACATACACCTTTGCATCTGTTTGTTCAGTGCTGCAAGATACTGCTCACATTCCAGTATCCTTAAATGAAATTTAATGATGAGAACTTCACCACCTAACTGTGCGCCAACAGAGTAGGAAACTTCAGAGGATACCCTCCTTCACTGCAGTTAAAGTCGACCTTCAATAAGAATTTTGCCATACATATTGTGCCGCTTTTCTTTTTACCACAGGAATTAGATGGACCAAATGTAAGTAGGGCAGGGGAAAAACTTACCTTAGATCCAGTTAAATAAAAAAAATCGAACCGATTATATTCAAATTCTTCCATTGATGTTGACACAACAGGAATTGCTGTGGATTGCTGTAAAGCTATTGACAGTTATCTCTGTAACAGAAGGATGGCTGAACAGGCATTCACTAATAGTATCTAATAAAACTCTGTTTGTTTTGTTTCAAAACTTTTATTTTTTCTTAGTGACTTTGATTTTCTATTGTAGAATAAACAATGTTATAATGTGAATAAAATATTTGGGTTGTTGCTAGACTTGAAATTTGTGAGTGTCTTTTGAAAGACCTTCAAATTATTGACAGATGTTTCCATAACATGGTAATGAACCATAGCTGGTTAAGCATTTTCGGTTTTTAGATGAATTTTCATCTTTGTCATGTTTAATTCCTATAACTTGACATGCTCTGCATACAATCAAATCATCATGAGTGATTTGAAATGAAACTGTTTGCATTCCGATACATACACACTGATCAGAGCACTGGATCAGAGGTTAACTTGAGTGTTTCCTACTTTAAAAAGCTGAAACCGCTTGAAATTGGTAACCTCAATTCTCCAGCCTTTTTTTTAAATACTCTTGTAATGTAGTAGTTACTTATAAATTTTTCTTTAATTCTTATTCTTACTTTATTATATCTTTAGAATAACTTTTTCCCTAACTGATTTATTTTTTAACAGAATCTAAAATGATCTGATGATCGATAAAGAATATCCTTTTGATCAAACGCAACCCTATTTCACTTTTGTAATTAACTTTTGTTTTGTCAGTGCTACACAACAAGTATAACAAGTGCTGCACAACAAGTATAGAGTCCACAGATCTCCTCAGGTGAAACACTTGTGCAAACTGAATAAGCAAAAGCAAAGGTAAAACTTTTAAGTTTCTCACTATGTTAATGAACTTTGGGGAAAGCAGAAAATGTTTTTCCATGCACTCGCAGACACTTGAGAAATTGCTTGTTGGTTATTGTGCAAATATCATAGTATCGTAACAACAGTCTGATCACACAAGCATTGTGATGCCCTGTATATCTTATTACTTTAATCAAGATTCTCCTACCAATTACAAAGCCCAGAGCAAACTTAAGTAAAGTCCAATTTTGGAAACCAGTCAGAACAAACTGTCCACAGTCGAACAAAAACTGGATAGTGGCATAGAACAAAAGTACATTATTCTATGATGATGTACTACTGCACATTTCAAATAACCCCTTATAGTTTAAAATACTTCGCTTGATTGGCAAGCATTCCATCAGCTTTGAATAGTGATGAGGATCTTCAAAATTTTATGAGGGTGATTCTATTAAAATACTAATACAATCGTGCATAGTCACGGTCTCCATACATCAAAAAATGGGCAAGGGAGAGATATCTTCAAAATCACAATGTAGGGAAAATTTAACAAAAGAATTGTCATCCAGTGTTATGGTCCAAACTTAGAGAAGATTAATGAATGAACAAAGGCATTTTTATCATCGTTTTTACATTTATAACTGTTTATAAAACACTGGACTCTAACTTGAAAGCATTTTGTGCGAGCAATGTGTACTTCTTTGACAGCTCCTATCGGAAAAACTTCAAACTTCAATTATGGTTTTTGGTCTAAAATTCAATAAATCTACATGTGCCAAAGGATGCCTCTTAGGCACTGAATATACCCCTCATGGGAGGTGGCAATTTTTCCAGCAGTTAGGCAGTCGTGATGCATAGAAACATAGCTTCAATGAGCTCAAATCATCTGTAGTCAAATTTTCCAAGCTTCTTTTAGGGGAAATTTTATTGAAGGTTCATAAGAATGCTACTGATGTAAACCAATGTGGTAAATCACGGATTCAGCTTCCTCACAAATTCAGTCAACCCAGCCTAAAGACCACATCTATCAGAATATTTTATTTCAATTACTATTCACTTATAAAAGACCTATATAAGGAGTTCTGTTAGTTTTTGAGAGAAACCTTTCAGGATTTGCAAATTTCCTTTTTTCCTTTCAATACTGTCTTCCCACTTAATATAATCCTTTATCAACTCAGCTACTCTCCAGGTAATTAGTGGTTCACAATACAACAAAAGAAAGATGGTATTTTACATGACTTGTTCAGACGCTGGAGATGCAAGAGTTGTGCCAACTCACTTACCACTTCCCTCAGGGTAATAGTTGTGATTAATCATGGAATACTCTGTCAATCTCAATCCCAAGTGACAGCCACACTACCAACTAAACACTGGTTTACAAAGAAGAGCCAGAAGATGCATTTTACATGTGCATCTTCTTGGCAATTATTGATCGATCACACTGTTATTGGTACATTACATAAACAAACAGATAGCACCCTCCATCTGCTCAACATTCTAGATATTCTAACAGTAAATAATTTGTATCAACACAGTGCTTTAAAGTTTTTGCATCTATGGCAGAAAGGCCTGCTTAAGTGGATCTACTCCAAAATCATTATCAATATGCAAGCAGTATTCATGGATACAACACCAGATATGCTCCCAAAAAATTTATGTAAACCTTGAGTGTGCAATAACTCTGGAGAACAAGCATTTGCAAGGAAAATAAAAACTGACCTTGACAAAACAATAGAGAATCTCGATAAGGGAACATCAAAGTCATCACTGAAAGTCCCACTCTGAAACCAGAAGTGCCAGCGCCCACCCAAGCAGAAGTGGAAAAGTTTTAATCAAAAACAAAGCCTGCTTTTCTGAGCATTTTACCCCGTATGCTGACCAAGACATATTGCCCAATCACAAAATCCCAATCCAAACGTAGCGGCTATTTAGCCTCCTGGCTCTTCATTTGAACTATTCCTCAGTGTTCTAAGTATTTTGTATTTTAAATTTGTAATGTACAACAGTGTATAAAGTATTACATTTTATGCGTAAAAAATGGTCACTGAGTCACCAGGAACTGAGACCAATAATTTCAGACCTTTAATACAACTACCAGCCAGAAAAAGGAAACAAAAATTTGCTTCATATGCCATTCAGACAGCAATCTATGAAGGTCAGTAAATCAAAGTAAGCAAGTGAAAAAAACTTTGTAAAAGTGAGCCAAGAGAAGTAGATGCTGTGCACCATGCATTGTCAGTAATACATATGCCCCTTGGAGATTTAACAGAATGATACAGTTGTAGTAATGATAAACAAATTTAATGAAAATTAGACACCTATGCCTAGAGAAAAACACTGTCAGGGCTATGTAAATAGATTTTAAATCGATACTTTGAACTATTTTTATTCGACCAAAGACTTCTTTTTATCGGTCTTGACATCTTGATATTTACATGTTTGCAATGAAGATAAAGTCATACCAAGGGGTTAGACTTGTCTTTGTATAGATATTCCAGACTGTATTTTGATTTTTTCTACCGTAATTTTAGTTTTTATCAATTTTTTACTCTCTTATTTGTAATGGGTAATGATATAATTGTACATGGATCACATACATGAGTAGCACCATGCACAAAAGTTTGCCACTCTCATGCTGACAAACACTAAGAAGTTCAACACATCTCCCCAGCCCAGCAGGGACAAGGTTTCTCCTATTTTAAGAAACAGCTGCTAGTATGCAATGTCACACAGTTGCATAATGCTATGAACAGCCTTGAGCCCTCATATAATAAACATAAACAAATTCAAACATTTTCTTTAAGGAGGCATACTTTGCCTTAACTATTTAGGTCACCTCTAAAATGTGTTATGAGGCCCAGATGTTAGTGTATAATCTCCTTTTTTGCCATCTTTTCATCTCCTGAATTTCTGTCATTCCCATAAATGCCAAAGTAAATTTAAACCACAAGGAATATATATATATATATATATAATATGCATATCCACGCCTATTATTCAAATCTGCAAATAGGCGTCATGGTAAATTTTAATTCTCTGTTCCATTGTTACACAGTAGACAACTTCATTACGTTTCTTGAGTGATGATAATTCAGGTTAGTGGAAGATAAGTAATATTTCTTTGAAGCAGAGGTTGCATCTTTTGCTTGCGCTGTTGTAGGGTGATCTTCATGAAAGGATGCGCCATGAAATAAAGTGGTCAATGTTATTTTCTTGAAGGGTCCAGATGTGTTTGCTGAGTTCGGTAGAGTTTCTGTGTTTTGTGTGTTAGAACGATGCGGTGTGGTTTCTGTATCTAGTCTTGAAGTCGTTTTCTGTAAGTCTGATGTATGTCTCAGCGGTGGTGTTGTCCTCACGTGCGACAGTGGCTTGGTAGATTGGTGATGACTGGAAGCAGTTTCCGTTAAGTGGACATGTGATCTTCTGTCGGCAGCTGCAAGTTTTGCCGTCTTTTGTGTTGGTGTTATCTATGGTGTCATTGATGTGTTTGGATGAATTTACAACGCATTTGTTGTGGTTGTCCATGATCTGTTAAGTGTTATTCATGCAGCTGTAACTAATTTTGATTGTGTTACGATTAAAGATTCTTCTGAGTTTGTGGTCTTTCGAGAAATGCTTGTCTACTAGGGCAGAGAATTGGTGTCCAATATTGGTGCTGACAATTTTGCTGAATGGGGGGTTGTACCAGAGTATGTTGTTCCGTTATCTGCTTTTTGGTTGTTAGTTGTGGGTGGTTCGTAGTGTAGAGTGTACCAGTATCTGCATTCTTCGAGTGCTTATTGATATGGAGCCGCCCCTCCATATCAAAAAGCATTCATCAAGTGCTTTTGATATGGAGGAGCGGCTCCATATCAAAAAGCACTCGACAAATGCGGATACCAGTCCACTCTACATTATGAACCACCCATAACTAACAAACGAAAAGACAGCCAACGGAACAACATACTCTGGTGCAACCCCCAATTCAGCAAAAATGTCAGCACCAATATCAGACACAGATTCCTTGCCATAGAAGACAAGCACTTCCCGAAAGACCACAAACTTAAAAGAATCTTTAATCGTAACACAATCAAAACCTGCTACAGCTGCATGAATAACACTAAGCAGACCATCGACAACAACAACAAATGCATTTTAAATTCATCCAAACCCTTCAATGACACCGCAAATAACACCAACACAAAAGACGCCAAAACTTGGAGCTGCCAACAGAAGAACACATGCCCTCTTAACTGAAACTGCCTCCAGTTATCACTAATCTACCGAGCCACCGTCACACGTAAGGACAACAGCACCACTGAAACGTAAATCAGACTTACAGAAAATGACTTGAAGACTAGATACAGAAACCACACCACATCATTCCAACACACAAAACACAGAAACTCTACCGAACTCAGCAAACATACCTGGACCCTTAAAGAAAATAACATTGACCACTTTATTTTATGGCACATCCTTTCATCAAGATCACCCTACGACAACGCAAGCAAAAGATGCAACCTCTGCCTCAAAGAAAAATTACTTATCATCCACCAACCTGAATTATCATCACTCAATAAACGTAATGAACACGTGTCTTCATGCCACCACAGAAACAAACAATTACTGTGTATATTAACAATTGAACAAAGCATTGAAATTTCCCGCCATGCCTTTATGCAAATTTGTAAATTATATAAATGATGGTTATGAATATTCTTCACAATAAAATCCCCTGATGAGTGAGTAATCACGAAACGGGCTTGTAGGGATGAAAGTATAGTCTCTGTTTTTTTCCCCTATCTCATAAATATTGCGCTCTGCTTCTACGTATCAAGCACTGTACAACAGAAAAATCAGATCACAGACTTCCTATATTTATATCTATGTATAGTTTTACGTGAGGCACATGTCTTGAAGGGGAGCTCATGACATAGATCTCTAGCAAGCTACAATCAACATGACAACTAACTTGCCGAGACTTTTCTCTTGAGGTAGTGATTGTCCTCTGAGATGACCAGTAAAAAGTCCTAAATCATTATAGAAAGAAAAGAAAGGCAAACTGAAGAAACACCCCCTGTGAATAAAGTTGTTGATGCAGACTCCTTAATTAATAACATGCCTTGGACACTCCACTCCACCCCACCAACAAGGAATTGTTAGGTCTCTGAGGATAATCTTGACTCCTGTGAAAATTGCACTTTTTCAGTCATTGCTCCCTCACTCTGGCCAAACAAATAGACAAAATAAGAACTGTAGCATGCTTAAGTTTCCTTAAGAGTAAAGTATAGACATTTTCAATGAGTTATTCCTTTTAGCTTTCAAACACCACAGATTTGTTCCTGAATTAACAAATATTAAACTTATAATTTAATTTACATATGCACTAGCAACTTTGATAGGTGCTTTTGGTCAATTAGTACAAATAACAATTATCATTACTATTGATACGAATTAGCAGCTATCTATGACACAATTCTAACCCCCAAGAGGCGTTAAAAAAAACCTTTTTAAAATTCATCTTTTTAACATTCATACCATTGACTGATAAAGTCCGGTCGAAATGCGGACGAAATATTTCATAAGTTTTAACTTTTAGCTCCGAGTTTGGAAAAAATGTTTAACTTTTATTATGCTTCCGGAGCAGGAAATTAACGTTTTTGATTGTATCTTACGACAACATGGACGCGAATTCCTAAAGATGGTTAGGAAAGGAGAGAAAACGCTTGGAAAACTCGCCCGGTGGCAGAATCACAAGCACTTTAACATCCGATGCAGATATAACAACATTACTCCAAACAGCCTGAAACTACGAACCTGTATGAAAGGTGTTAAGACCATGAAGATTATTCATAATGCCGAGAAGAAACTTCTTCAGGAACGAATAAGACAATGCAACTTTACGATCAGAAAGTACGAGGAGAGCGTAAAAGAACTGAAATCAAGTTTACAATCCAAGGTGTCAACAAAGATAAACAATCAAATCTTAATTCTCTTCGAGAAAACACATTCGCCGCACTTTGAGATGGCAAAGAGCCGCCAGAGGCAAAAGTTTGACCGCCCACTGATCAGTAAAGAAGAAATTCAGTCACCGACGACAAACATTGGAGATACCAACATTGATCGGACAAAGTGGGTTATGAATCTCTCTGACCGCCCTCTTTCCGACAGTGAACGCTCGGTTCTCATGAAAGGTCTGAATTTTAGCGTAACTCCATCAAAGATTCCAGTTGATGAGATCGTGGCAGCCACTGAACTGGCCTGTAATCAACTAAAAGAGAAAAGCCAAGCCGAGAGCCTGAGAAATGAAGTAGTTAAAATCGTAAGCAAGAGCAAACCCCCAAGACCAAACATCAGCAGAGCTGAAAGGGAAGCCATTAAGGCTCTGGCGAAAGACGATTCAATTGTAATCTTACTAGCGGACAAAGGGTGCACTACGGTAATCCTAAACAAACAAGATTATCACAACAAGGTGAAGGCTCTCCTAGACGATACCAATACGTATGAAAAATTAACATCTGACCCAACTAGAGCCATCAAAAACAAACTCATTCAAACCTTGAAGGAGTGGCACAAAGAAGAGAGAATCCCTAATTATCTTTACAATCAACTGTACCCCACAGCAGAGAATGTCCCAAAGTTCTACGGGCTACCCAAGATTCACAAGAAAGACGTACCGCTACGGCCAATAGTTTCGAGCATTGGTAGCGTGATGTACGACACTGCCAAGTTCCTTGCTAAGATTATGAAACCTCTTGTTGGCCTCAACAGTCATCACATCGTTAACAGTGAAGACTTTGTCAACAAGATTGCAGAACTTGAAGTACCCCCTGGACAGAAACTCGTTTCATACGATGTTTCCTCACTGTTTACCAGCATTCCGATCAATGAAGCCATTCCAGTTGTCAGAGCCAAACTGGGAAGTGACCAGAGCTTACCGGACAGATGCCCGTTAGATATCGCCCAATTATCTGTTCTACTAGAGATGTGCCTCTCGAGCACATACTTCACATTCCAGGGTGAATTCTATAAACAAAAGAAAGGAGCCGCAATGGGGTCTCCAATTTCCCCTGTAGTGGCCAATCTCTACATGGAACAGTTCGAGAGCAGAGCTCTGGACACCGCCCCCACCCTTCCAACTATGTGGTATCGATATGTTGATGACACGATGGCCAAGATTCACGAAAACGCCGTCGATTCCTTCTCAGAACATCTAAACTCCATTGACCAACACATCCAGTTCACTTCGGAACAAGAAAAGGATGGCAGGATTCCTTTCCTTGATACCTGTGTGAGTATTAACCAAGATGGTTCTACCAAGATCTCCGTGTACCGCAAACCTACGCACACGGACCAGTACCTAAACTTCCAGTCAAACCATCATCTACAACACAAAAGAGCTGTGGTTAACACCCTTATGTTGAGAGCTCAGACCTTGGTTACGGAAAACGAGGACAGAACTAGAGAAACACAGCATGTCAAGCAAGCTCTAAAAATGAATAACTATCCAGAATGGATGCTAACAATACCACATCCAAAATCTACAACAGAAGATACCGAAGAGCCTCAAAACGAGATCAAAGGTATCTCGGAACGCCTGCAAAGAGCGTTCAAGTCACACGATGTTACACTTATTCATAAACCCGTCAATTCTTTAAGATCACAATTGGTACGTGTCAAGGACACAACTGTCAATCTCAAGAAATGCGGTACTGTGTACCAGATCCATTGTGAGAAGTGTAACAAGGAGTACGTTGGCGAAACGGCCCGCGCTCTGGAAATCAGAGTGAAAGAACACCAATCAAGAAGTTCATCAGCTGTTCACGAGCATTGTCGCCCAGAGGGCCACTCGGTGGACCCAAATAAGACAAAAGTACTATCAACCGAAGTTAACACCTTCAAACGCAGGATAAAAGAAGCTATTCAAATTAAACTTACGAAACCGGCGTTAAACAGAGACAATGGTTACGAATTAGCAGCTATCTATGACACAATTCTAACCCCCAAGAGGCGTTAAAAAAAACCTTTTTAAAATTCATCTTTTTAACATTCATACCATTGACTGATGAAGTCCGGTCGAAATACGGACGAAATATTTCATAAGTTTTAACTTTTAGCTCCGAGTTTGGAAAAAATTTTTAACTTTTATTATGCTTCCGGAGCAGGAAATTAACGTTTTTGATTGTATCATTACTATTATTATCATTATTACTATGATTATACAACACCCGATATATTAATAAGGTCATCTTTCTTTGAATCTGACATTGATCGACCAATCGGTGAGTCTAGATTCAACCTGGCTTTATCAGACTATTGATCATAAAGCTCAGATGAAGAAAGGGATTTTAAAAGAAAAGGATATAAGCTAGTATATCTAAGCCCGTTTTCCTCAACTATCTCTATTATTTAACATGTGGTCAACTTCAACTGTTCTGAACAGTTCTCTGAAAAATGTTTCAATTTTATTGTACAGTTTCTGTTTGACTATGTGCACAAGACAGTAGGTACATAGTTGTTAATTTATTGTTTGGCAATGTTTGCTCTACTATAAATTACTTCAGTGATTCAATCAATAATTTTTTGCTTTCTGCTTGTCCTGTATATCTAATGCCCTACAATTTCCTTGAGGCAAGTGTTTTTCACATGAAAAAGCCAGTTGGAGGGCGTGGCCACCTCAGACAAACAAGTAAAGACGATTCAGAGATATCATGGTCTAACCATTACACATAACGTTCTGTCAACCTCAAATCCATCCGATAGTGAAATAAATGTAGCTGTTTACACCATAAAAAAGAACTTGATAGCCATCTTACACCACTTTATCCAAGCTGGAGATTCAGCAAAGAAACTCAGATTTTGTCCCCTTGACGAGAACTCCTGGTTTGACTGGCAACAAGAACGTTGACCGATAAAGGGATAACTGCTTTCCCCAGGTTTTTGTGGAATTGTTGCACCCCACCCTCGTAATGTCAAGTTACACAGAACTGAAATGAATGCATCAATTATCTGGTTTGGGTTCAGTGCCCAAAGCATAAATGTCCTGATGTGAAAGTGATTCCCTGTGCTGTGGTTTCTACAGTGTTACATTTTTATCATGGAACTGTTAGCTGCCAAAGATATCATCAAAGACCACCATATTTTCACTCACACATTTCAATTTCCACTAGTTTGTACACTTGTAGATTTTAAAGCATGTTGTAATTCTAAATAATTTTATTCGTAATTTAGTCTGTACTTTCCTAAAAACCATTATAAATAGCTTTTATAATCATTAATTGCAATTTTACTCAGAATAGACTTCTAGGAGAGTAAATAAACTACTGCATGGTTACTCTGGGAGACTAGAAAGACACAAAGGCAAAGAAGGTTCAAGTTAACCAACAAGCAAAGCAATTCTAATTCAGGCCAAATATGCAGATGAGAAATAAATGCACCCACCCAATCTCCCTACTTGGAGACTTGAGGTTATTAAGGAGCAAATGGTAGATCATGAAGACATTTAGTTAATACCATAAACTCATCTGAAAGAGGCAATCCCTTCTTCCACAGTTACAAGCTCATACATATCTTTGCCTAGTGATCCTTTTTATTCTTTATATTCCCCTTTGGGAGAGCCTTCATGTGTCTGCTTTAAATGCCAAGGTTAAAGCTACCACTCAAGCCCCAACCAAAGTACAGAACATGGAAAACTCAAACCTTCCAAAGACTGTTCACAAGAATTGACAGATACAAAATTAATGTTCTTTAATACCATCTGTGTATGAAAAAGACAATTCCTAGTTTTAACTAGTCATAAAATATTTTCAATGAGTAAATATCAGTTTTACATAAACTAAGTCTTAATTAGTAAATTTGATACTAATAAACATAGATTTTGTAATGCAAATTTTACCATGTATAATAGTTTTTAAGGACCATGCATAATGTTAAATTTTTTCCAAAATTACTTTAAATTTTCTGCAATTCAGCTTACTAGCTGCAATGTGATATTGTGTGCATATTTTGTGCCTGATAAACCCACTAAATTTATCAAATATTTATCCAGCTAAGAGTTCTGCCAAAGTTAATCCAACAACAAAGATAAGTCCACACTGTTGACCCCCTCAGACCGGAAGTAGCTTTCATATTTTTCATATTTTATCGTTTAATTCTTTTAATATTTTATAGAATATTTTGTAATGTGCTTTAGAATAGTTTTATAATTTTGGTGCTCTAGAAATGTTAATTATCATTATTATTGTTGTTGTTGTCCAAGACACACGAAAGTAGTGTGGACCTATTTGTTTTGTAGAAGGTAAGATCAGGGAACATGACGTTTTACTCATTAAGAAGCAATTGATTTGACTATTTTAAAAAACTTTATAACTTGTTTAATTGGTGACGAAAAAAGAGGGTAAAGTGTATGGCCTTACACCAAAATGGTCACCTTTCATCGCAATGCAGATGACTCTCATACAGAGTGCATCACTTCAGTGTGAGAGCAAATCTACTTGTATCACCGCTATTAAATGTCGTCTTTAAACTTCTGTAAAGCCAGTGATAACTATTAAGATCATGGCAACATGTTCCTTGCCCATCTTTAAGAATGTTTTATTCTTTCACAAGAGCGGACTCAATACCTTTCAACTCCTTGACCTTAAAAATAAGACACTTGTATTCCCTATAGAAACACTTGACACCTCCGCTTTAAATTAACCACCCTGGAAGGGTAAGGTTTTTTAATTCCTTACTCCCTTGACACGGACGACAGTCAAATGCACCTGAGTCGTACCAGGTAGGAGGGGGGCAGGTTGAAACAACACATAAGCTCCTGTGTTCAAGTGTCCGTATGTTCCCCAGACTTCGCCTTCGGCCAGAAACACTGTAAACTGGAGGGATCTCACTCGATATTCTTTTTTCTTCGAGGTCTTCATCCTCGTGAGGCCGTTCCCGCTTCATTACGACCCTTCCCATCACCAGCTAAAACCCTAATGGCATGAAATCTTTACTTGAAAATGCTTCCCAAGTCAAGAGTAAACCAGCGCAGTACAAGATTTCTAAGATCAGAGACGTGAACAAGCCTCCGGCACTTTGGAAAGATGCTGATTTTTCCACCAAAAATAGCCCATTCTCCGAATTAAGAGCTTCAACTTTTCTTTTGTAAAAAAACCAAGAGACTTAACAAAAAGATTCTGCCTACATTACGATTGCTACGATGCTAACCTCATTACCACAAAACAGCGGTTCAACCCGACATCTTAATGCAAATTTTGATCAAGAGGCCAAGCCAGTATGTAAAATTAGTTCTCAGACCTCTCGTATCATTGAAACCTTGAAATTTCAAGGATTTTGGGTTTCATTGGGACTCGAAAGACTAAGTGTAACTCTGTTTCGTTGGAGATTTATATGCCCCCACTTTTAACGTGCTAAAAGGTATAGATAGTAGCTGTATTTAAAATTAGAAATTATCCACCTCAGTGCTCAGCGAGTTTTGCTGAATAGATCATTTTTTTTGCATTATTTTAGGTTATTTTATTTTTCTGAGCAATAGATATGGCCCTCGCAAGAGGTTCATATGATTTTAATAGTGCTTCACGAGATATTCTTAAATCATGTATTCACATATTTGTTCATCATAAGCAGGTTAGATTTAGTTTTCTATTTCTTTACTTATTGTAAAGCGCCATTGGGCTAGATGGAAATGGCGCTACATAAACTTTGTAATTATTATTATTGTCATTATTATTATTATTATTATTATTATTATTTCACTTATAAATAATGCTAATTAGAGGGCCTGTTCTACTTCCTATGTAGAATAAGTACGTTTAGTCGTAGGCGCTGCGTGGTAGTAGGCAATATATAAGGATGGGTGAACTAGTTCACGATTTTTCAAGAGTATTAACTAAAAGATAGCTTTTCAATGTTTTTGTGTTTAGAAATTAGCTTTTTAACGATTACTAGGATAAATGAAATAAATTTCTATGTTTGTTTTAAACATTTTGTGTCATAATTTGTTGGGTACGAATCGACCAGAGAGTTGGGCACGAACTAATCGAAAGTACGTACGAAACATCTAAGTCTGCGTACGAATCGTCTGGGTACGAAAGATCCATGGGTACGAAAGATCCATGAGTACGAAACGACTGGATTCCATGTATTTACATATTTGTTCATCATAAGCAGGTTAGATTTACTTTTCTATTTCTTTTTTGATTGTAAAGCGCCATTGGGCTACATGGAAATGGCGCTAAATAAATTTTGTTGTGGCTATTAATATTATTATTAGTATTATTTTTATAATGAATTCATTTATAAATAATGCTGATTAGAGGGCCTGTTCCCATACCGTACACGATTTTTCAACATTCCTTTCAGCTGACATTTCGTAAGCGATGAATGGTGAGCTCCTTATTGTTGCTATTTCACGCGCTTGAGATGTACTCATACTCCTTGTCTTTCCACATGACTACATTGCGCTTTTCTTATCGTAGGAAAATCCTATCAGTTGTAGTTCCATCGTATTTTGATAATAGAAATATATCATTTGTAATAAAGTTCAAGCCCTTTCCTGCGCTGACCGACAATACTATCCAACAGTTTCAAATCTCCAAACCTTACAAAAACTCCCTATGAGCAAGTGGCATTTAGTACAGCAACAACAATTGCTGAGAGAAATCCTCAAAAAACCGATAATATCGTACAGAAACAAATGATCACTCAGACATACTCGCGAGAGAAAATTGCGAGGGCGAGAAAACTGAATATACCATGGTGTTTCGTGTAAACATTTGTAGCTAATACAGAGAAAACTGGACGTACTACTGAATCATCTAGGCATGTCAACCTCAATTTACACGGGAGCATTAATTAAGCCCGTTTCTAAAGCAAAGAAATACTTTTTATGAGCTCGCCTATACCTGTCCCAACCCCTATCCCGCATTCGAATCGGAGTATATCCCGGTCTCGCCTTCCTATCTTTATCCCGCATCTCACCTTTAACCTATCTCGTATTCCTAAGCCTCATCCTGCATCCTGCCAAACCTATGTTGGACCCTCTCTACCACTTTCATTCAGTATACGGGATTCACTGTTGGATTTAATACACTGAGCACGCAGGAAATCTGCGGAGAGCGCATTAAAGTTGTTGAAAATGTTTTGATTACCTTTATAACTAAGATGCAGTCCTCCCTTGATTAGGCCATTCTCTATTATCTTTAGATGCTGGATAAGTTTCCATCCATTCTGACGGCAATAGCTCTTTAGATGTTTATTCGCATCTTTCACGGCTCTAGTGAATTCATCCCATGTGGAAGTACTCGATATAGCGGAGGTGGCGTCGGATGAATTTTCGATTTGTCTATGATTGATTCAGCATCTTGCAACACTTTTTGTATTTAAGGTTATTGGAGCCGACATAGAGAACGACTTGGTCTGGCGAATGCTTCAGGCTAACTTTGAGGTTGGCCTTCATAGCTTTTGAGGTGGCCCTACAGAATAACTTGACCTCTGCTGGATGGCCAACGGCTTTTTCTAGCTTTTTACAACATATATTTGTCTTTGTTAAGGAAGCTCCAATTGATAGGGTTGTACATCAGTGTTGTAGCCACAAATGCTCGTAACATGTCCAACTTCACTTCCAAAATGGCTAAACGAAACGAAGTTCAGTAATAAATACGTAACCGGTTGCAAGAAATGGATTACAAGTTATAGTTGTCACAATTCAAGGTAAAGAAATTAACAAACGAGAAAACAAAAATAAAGGTAAACAAAAGACACTTACAAACGTCGCACGAGATGTGGGTCAACTGCCAAATTGAAGACGATGTAAAGCGACGTAAAGCAACGTAAAGCGGCATAAAGCGATCGACAGAGAAGGTATAAACAGTTAGACGGTTCGAATAGTTAAACGGTTGATCCGAATGAATAAAATCCGCGGTAAAGACTAATACAAGGGACATAAACAAAAGGCAATTATGCAGGAAAGAGTAACAGAATATTGATGAAAGTTATGCGCACAGAACAAAAGGCACGAATGAACTGTGACAAAAGAAGAGCACGAATTTGTAATCAATCGAATTTTTGGCGGCAACAGTAATGGAATTATCGGAGACCTTAGCAACGGACTGTGTCCCATCCTCATTGTTCCTTTATTTTTGTTTTTTAAATCCTTTCCTTTTCCTTGCTAACAACTTGCCATTGGTTGCGCATTTGTATTGTCAGAAGGTATTTTTGACTCCTCCTCATTAATTGGATTCATTGCCAGAAATGACGGACAAAATGGCGGCAGTGGTGGTTTGCTGCTTGGGAACGGAGTATTTAGAAATGGCTGGAGCGTTACAATAACATGTATGGAACAATGAACTAAATTGAAAAATAAAAATACCTCGAGATGCTGCGCATGTTTCCCCGACCTCATCTTTTTTTCCAGAACATCTGACAAATTCGAAAATATAAATAGATAAATCAACGAAACTTCCTTGTAAGGTCCAAATGCGTATCAAATAGGGTGTTTTTGCTCCAGTGTAACTCGTTCAAGTGTCTGAGATTTGTCTGAGATATCCTCAATCAAAGGTCGTAAGGTTAGGCGTCCTCACATAACATTCTCCTGTTGTCGCAGTTTCTGTTAATGTATTTCGCGGCTTCTGCCCATGCAGGAAATAAGTTCCAAGGAAACTTAAAAAAGGCAAATTTTATCCTGTAAATACGTCTGCAAATGGACCGATATGAGTGTGTGTGGAGTTCGAGAAACCACTGTGGTCTTGCGCAAAATTTCTTTACGACAGGCTTCCATCTTCTTTCTCCCAAAATAAACTTTGTAACCTGGCTTATTCGGCTGTGTGGGCACAGAATGTATACCCATTGAAAGAACTGGAGATTTGAATGAACCGTTCATCAGACACGTGCGTTCTAATACATCGAGGAAATGGGACTTGTTATAGAAAGCCTAGATTTACCCACTTGTAAATTTGATTTTAGAAATGCAGATTCCTTCACATAAAAATATAAGAAACCCAAAATACATTACAGCAATGTCAGATGTAATTTCAAGGTACATGCAGAGAAGCTATGAATGGAAAATCTTTGTCCCAGATCCAACTTTATCATATATTAAACAGGCAGTAAATATATCATACCTATTACTAAAGATATGGCATGAAAATGTTCAGGATGGATGTGATCATATTGAATTTCTTAATGCCACGGTTTCCAGATCATGGTTTAGAGTTAGTTGAGAGACAGGCTACCCTATCCAAGGCAAGCTAGAAAGAGAAGCAAGAGTTGTGGCAAGCAAATATGGGCAAACTAAGGAAGAAAAAGGGAACAGCTTTAGTCAAAATATCTCACTTTAAGCATTCTATACAGTGAACTAGTGTCTATTGAAGGAGCGGAAAGGGACCTTGATCTCACAAGAGATGAGCTTTCAGACTGAAAGAAAAATTTTAATGAACTAGAGGAAGAAACGCAAAAGCTGATACATGAAATGAGGGATTTGCAAAGAAATACAGAAGAAGAAAGGACTCTGCAAAATGAACAAAACCCAACTTATTTCTCTCCTTCACTAGCAACAGGGGAGGCATTGCTGCACAACTTCTATTTGGTTTGGCTTTTATATCTCTTTGACTTGTATTCACTTCAAATTCTGCTACCTTTCAAAAGCTGAAAACTAGGGGAAATAAATATCAATCAAAATGGTAACTTAAAAGCACCTCTGAGCACATTCAGTTTCAAATAAAAACATAATTTAATGTTATTGATGACAAGCATGTTGTATTATGTGTTAAACACATTCAAATGTAAAAACTATATATCCTTCTTTAAAAGTACCTCTATCAACCAAATATCAATGCCTCGTTGGTGTTAAGAAAATTATTAATTAGCCAAAAGTTAAGTTGGTAAATATTCTTCAATGCATGCTTTAGTATTAATTGTGAGAGATACCATCTCAAGGGGCATTTTTGGTGCTTGAAGAAGTTTCCTTGCTTGCACAACGAAATGCTTTGGTGAGTTTCCAAGGTAAGCTTTCATCTTTAAAGGAAAATCATAGACCTTTCCCTGGCCATGAGGGTCCAGATATATACCACCAATAATAGAATGCAGAAAACTTGTTAAGAGCCTGTCCACGAGAGCACCGGGCAGTCGTGCTACATGCCATCTCACTGATTTCAATGAAACTTTGCCAGTTTAAAGGGTCTACCTCAAAACTGAAAAGACAAACCGGTTTCTGTTTTGGTTTTTTCCGAGGGGAGATAGACCACCGCCCCCGGTTTTTCTTGGTTTTCACCAAGGAAATCGCTTCAAAATAGGTAAAATGTATGAAGCTCTCACTGCGATGATATTTAACCAATTACTCTGAGGGTTTGCACACATATTTTTCCATCCTTAGTTAATGTTCGCCGCAAGGATCAGTCAATTTGATTGACGGCTTGTCAATCAACAGAGGCAAAGAAACGACTGTGTTTTTAGACTTTTCGATTCATCCAAATATTTGACAACTTTGAGGTCAAATATCTCCCCTTGCCAGAAAGCTACAACACTAATCTTGATTCCCCTTTATAACCCATTATTTCATCTCTGAAAATCATCAAAAAAATCTTTGGGCGCTACCGTATTTTTGTCTTGGATGCCTTTTAAAATCTGCGACTGTGACAAGTTTCTCTCAACTACACCTGTCACGCAATTCTTGCTTTAGGCGGTCGCTTGACCAAATAAACCTACATTTTTTGGCTCTTTATACAAGATGATTGATCAAGAAAGGTGAAAAATGTGAAAAAATCTCGAGATTTTTTGTAGGAATGGAAAATTTCATGTTTAGAGAGATGCATGTGGGCGAAAAATCGATGGGAAAATCGTAGCGTTTCTTTCTCTTGTCGTTTATTACTTTGGAGATTTTCTAAAATCAGAAAATAGGGCTCTTGTTACAGAACAAAACATTCATTAGCCTATAATTTGATCGTCTATTATCATTATCGCACAAATAATAAGGAAACTGTAACAGGAGAGGAGATTTTATGTGTCGCGTGCTTGTTGACTTACAAGTTCCTGTGTGCAACAACTTCGGCTTTTCCATACCGCGGATGACGGGAAACTCTGTCCCCCTTATTTGATAGGAAATATCAATAGCCCCATAAAATTCATTGTAACTGTGTCATGTTTCCAGAAAATAAGACTGGAAAATGTTTTTCCACTTTCCACCATCAAGAAATTCCAGAAGTAGTATTTGTTGCGTGACTGCGTGACCTTTCATGAGAAGTAAAAATTGTTGATCTTTTTTTTTTTTCAAGAAGACACTTCTAGAAAGTTCTTAATCTTTCTTTTATCTTATTTTCCTGTTTTTTGACTGCAAATATCATCTACATTTGCTATTATTTTCGCCGATTGTCATGGCCTTTCCTGCGTGCACGTGCGTGCCAGTTCATATACAGCGCTCTTTCGAGTTTCTTTGGGTGGTGTCGGGCTTAGGTGTGCAGGTCTGGCTCAAAAGATATCTGCACGCTGCAACACGGGTTCCTATGTTTGCTTCTTTTTCTTTATTTGTATTTTTATTCTCTGCCTTGCATTATCACACATTTATGTTTTTTTATTCCTTCAGCGCGTTCCCTCAGATTTGGAAGTAGGCTGTGAAAAGTCAATATTGACCAGAACTTAATCCCTTTTCTATCACTATTTGTTTCAGAGAACCCCTGTTATTTATAACTTTATTTCTCAAGAGAATGTGTTTTTATTTGCTATCTATTTCCATTAGAACATGAAACTAGGTCCTTATAAGTTTTTTTGTTTCGTGACTCCCAAAAACTGTGTTTGCGACAACATCAATTGAGAAATCAAAGGCAATTACGCCTGAGAAATTCGCTTTTTGCCTTCTACCCGCAGAAGGCAAATCCATGTAATGAAACGTTCTAAGACCTCTGTAAACTAGAGACATTACGTGATGTTGAGGGGTCAAATATTTACACTAAATCTGTGACCCTCAAACGGATCACGTACTCGTACATGTAACGTCTGGAAAATATCACGCATATATCACACCGTGGGCGCAGCTAGCGAATTCTATCCACTGGCTTCAATAGTAAAGAGACAACTTATTTACTATTTGTATATGAGCAAGCTTATTTGCCCTACTTGAAAAAATCCTTGATGAAGTCTACTCTTGTCAGACGAAACGTGTGGGAGATAAATACAAGTTTTTACTTTCTCAGTTCGTGCGGTGATGCTCACTTGTTTGTTCCGTCAAAAACGCTTTTAATGTGAAGTCAGGTCGACCTCGACAGAAAAATTTAGCATACCCTGTCATAATCAATGGTTTGATACCGTAACTACCAATTTAGGTATATCATTGGGCTTTGATCACAATAATGAAAAAAAAATGTGCGTTTCCTCACGTACGCCACATTTATTCTTTGGAAAATTATTTTACTCGAGGGCGATGTCGCTTAGCTTGGCGCGTCTTGACTCTGACCGACGAAAATTATCGAGGTGAACCCCATGGAACTCTTGTCATATTTTTTAAAAACTTTGGCTACCCTTGATTTGCACGCAGAAAAGAAAAGGCAAATTCCGAACGGTAGTTCAAAATATTTTATTTATTGGTCAATTTATGAACTGTTTTATAACAGCGCGAGGAAAAAGCAAAATTGAAACAACCGGCGTATCGGTCAAATGAATTCCAATTTTTTCAACAAGGAGTTTGTAATTTTTCCCAGTGAATTTAAGTGGGGGTCAATTTTTTGTGACAGCCGAAGATAGACATCTCTGAAACGTCTCTGAAACTCTTAAACTGTTAAAGAGTTTACACTTCCGGTAATATTTTCCTCCTTCTCGCAACAGCGCAACAGACATTGTTAATCCTATGTAATGTAGGTGTATCAGTTGTATTACGTCTTCATAGTGATGCCATGTAAGAAATCAAGTGTCTAAAAAGCCCTCAATTTAACCTGACACTGGAATTGATGGAGTCAAGATGGTGCAGTTGTCTTGCTCATTTGCAACTAACTGTAGAACCAAATGTTATTTTTCTCGCGCTGGCCAGGGACGGCAACAGCTCATACCTATAAATTCGTGGGTGTACAGCTTAAAAAAAAAATTGAGAGACGTCGATGTATCCCAAACATGCGTTTCGTCCGAGAAGAAGCTTGTTCTAGCGCGTATTGGCTTATTTGGAGAGTTACGAAGACCGCGATTTCACGATATCGTGCACAACTTAGTGTGAGATTCAGACCTTCGGGTTCGTAAATGCCACTATCCTCCTCATAAAAATCGGAGACGTAAAGTTGAGAGAGAGGTGAATCTGAAGATGGCAGAAGAAATCAAAGCTGGTGGCGAGTCTTCCTGGCGGCAAGGTGACTGTAAACCTAATAGAACGCGTACTGTAACTGCTATCTTGGAGTCGGCAATGAATAAGGAAGAAGGGCAAGAAGAGCGCTTATCTGAACATCAGTTTTCCTAACTGGTGATTTGTGACTGAGATGAACTTTATATCATATGATTGCTAGGGATACGCAGGTACTGTAGAGGCGTTCACATAAATAGAGGTGGGCGATCCTCCCTCTGACTTAAGAACTGCGACAAGTTTAGAGCTCAGACCAACTGACACAGTTTGGAGCACCTCAGGGTCTCACTGGGCTCATCACATTAGAAACCTTCAGAAACTAATCGTAGAAGCGGGTGGTTATCGGTAACGTGCACAGATCTCTGAACGCGGGTCATTGCGAGAACTATATCCAATCCGTCACAGACAGAACAAGAAAGCGAGATATTCTTGCTAAAAGGAAGAACATATCGAGACGTTTCAGTCATTGACTGCCATCCAAAAGCACCCTAACAAAGACAAACACAGTGAAGCTGACAAAAAAGAATCCGCTTATGATAAGATCAAGAGGAAATAGACGAAGACCGGCTTGCCATTCTATAGGGGATGGCTACGTTCAAGGACGGACCTCAGGTAAAATTCTGACGAACAATCCCTAACTGGCCGAGTGGACTTTGGATGGGCTCTTTGGAAAACAAAAAAAAACAGCCACCTTTTCTCAGAAAGCAAAGAATTATCTCCTAGACGTGTGCTGGACAGTGGAGGAAACTTGCAAGGCAACCGCCTCTAATGTGACTTCCCAAATATCGAGTTTAAGAGACGACACGAGCCAGAAATGTTGTCTAAGACTGACCGGTTGATAGAGCAGCAAATCGCTCGATACTTCAGGCGGTTATCTGCCGTAACAAAAATTGGTTTACTGACGAGGTCCCTCTCTGTAAATATGAATGATGACGAAGAGGCCGATGCCGATGATCTAGCTTCAGAAGTCGAAACTGACCGAACAAGGCAGAAGATAAGGAGGGACCTTGCAAAATTTAGACGAAGACTGCGGCAGAGGGTACAGCTGCTATTAAGCTAAAAAAAAAATAATAACGACATTTGCATCCCACTTTTCTTTCATATTTATTGTCTTTGCTAACGAAAACAACTGATTTTATCAAGGGAAATATGCAGGAAGCCTACTGGTCAAAATACTGCTGGATCATTCTTAATAAATTTTAAAAGTCACGCAATTAAACGATCGATCTAGAGAGATGTAGATTTATATGTAGTAGTAGAATGCTTGAAAAAATATGCAGATATTTTACGATCGAAGTAGGCAAATAATCATAGAGATCTGCAGATTATTCTGAAATTGCTATCAGATTGCTACCTTATTCATTGCTATCAGCAGACAGCATGAACAACGCGCTTGAATAATTCCTAAGGAGAGTCTTCGGGTCACGCAACAGATGTTAGCTTAACGGAGTTCTGCATGGAAATGTTCGATGGCGCTAAGTGACAACGACAACCCTATTTTAATTTTATTTTCGGGATAGAAACACAGTTTTTAGTCTGATAGAACTATTGATATTTGCTCTCAAGCGAGAGCGCAGAATTTCTCGTCGTAAAAGCCGAAGTTGTGGCATACTGGAACTTGTAGTGATGTCAACAAACACGCAGCATGTGACTTTAAAAGCTCCTAAAATGAGCAATGATGATGATAAACAATCCGATTTTAGACTAATGAATGTTTTGCGCCGTACAAAAGCCATATTTACTGATTTTAGCAAATCTTCAAAGTAATAAACGACTGAAGAAAGAAACGCTACGATTTTCTCTTCGACTTTTCGCCCACATGCATCTCTCTAAACATGAAATTTTCCATTCCTACAAAAAATCTCGAGATTTTTTCACATTTTTCACCTTTCTTGATCAATCATCTTGTATAAAGAGCCAAAAAATGTAGGTTTATTTGGTCAAGCGACCGCCTAAAGCAAGAATTGCGTGACAGGTGTAGTTGAGAGAAACTTGTCACAGCCGCAGATTTTAAAAGGCATCCAAGACAAAAATACGGTAGCGCCCAAAGATTTTTTTGATGATTTTCAGAGATGAAATAATGGGTTATAAAGGGGAATCAAGATTAGTGTTGTAGCTTTCTGGCAAGGGGAGATATTTGACCTCAAAGTTGTCAAATATTTGGATGAATCGAAAAGTCTAAAAACACAGTCGTTTCTTTGCCTCTGTTGATTAACAAGCCGTCAATCAAATTGACTGATACTTGTGGCGAACATTAACTAAGGATGGAAAAATTTGTGTGCAAACCCTCAGAGTAATTGGTTAAATACCATCGCAGTGAGAGCTTCATACATTTTACCTATTTTGAAGCGATTTCCTTGGTGAAAACTAAGAAAACCGGGGGGGTGGTCTATCTCCCCCCGGAAAAAACCAAAACAGAAACCGGTTTGTCTTTTTTAGTTTTGGGGTAGACCCTTTAAACTGGCAAAGTTTCAATGAAATCGGTGAAATGGCATGTAGCACGACTGCCCGGTGCTCTCGTGGACAGGCTCTTAAAAACCTACTTTCAACTTATCATTCTATCATTTCTCTTCACGTGCTTTCTGGGTAATTTGTCGATATTTCAAAGTACATGTTAAAGATCACTTCTGTGAATCAAAGGGTTTCAAATGGTCTTTCCTGTACAGAATGCTGCATATTAGTAGCAAAATAGTGAACTAGGCTTCTAAACAGACTATTGGGAGGCATTTTCGATTGTAAGTAAAGCTTTAAACGTACTACAAAAGACGACTTGGGTTACCACATAAAACTCTATCATCCTTTCCTAAAACTGTCGAAAGGTTTGTCGAGTAAGTAATAGATACTGAGAGAAAATCTTACGTTAAAGGGGTCTTATACAATATCATAATCAAAGGAAACCTATGGCCAACTTGTGGATAAAGTAATGTGGAAATGAAACATGTTTGTCAACTTGTTAGTTGTGGTCCTACAGCATGTAAGGTTGCGTTACTAGTATGGAATCTTTGGCTCCCTTTTCGACTATAAATCCTTTGAAATGATCATGTTTATAACACGAAAAACCAAAATCATTTGGGTCGGTATGTTCATGGAGACTCGAACTCTTTCTGAAGATGTGTTATTTAATGGGAAAAGATCAATTATTTTGATCAAAACTTGCGTTGTAAAGATTAAAGTTACAAAAAAAAACTCTAGAGAGAGTCCCGAGAGTTTTTCGGTCTCACTTCGTGACTTGGCTCGAGTCACGGAGAAATCCAGAATGATCATGGTAATCATCCAACTCCGCAGAATAATACACGCATAGTCAGGCGTTCTACAAAATCAGTACAAAATGAAATCCTGCTTTTATCAAATTTCCGGTTGCAAAATTTATCAAATTTAGACGCTGCAATTCAAATCTTTCTTTGCCTGCACAAGCTAAATTCTCCTATTTTCCATTCTTATGTCACGTTTCGCCTCACCCTCAATAAATGTTTGCATTTGAACACGATGATCTTTGCTTACAGGGTTTTCTCCCGCTTACATCTGATAACAAACCTCTTGAGTTTTCTGCCTCGGAACGATATACCACAGAACGCATTTCATTCGCGTAACAACGACTTAAAAACGACCATCTGTTCTCATGAAAACCTTCGCTTGCAAAGTAATAATAAGTTGAGTACATTTTGCGTCACTCGTAAAAGCTGTCAAAAGAAACTGCCTTAAGTTTTTTGTCCATGCTATCGTAGCTTTTCCGACTCTTTTCTATCTAAAGCCTAAGGAATAAATCTCGCGGTAAATCTGATTAAACTTAATATCTTACCACTTCTTTCCCGCCATATTCGATCTTCTCATACAGCAATACCTTGTCACTCATCTCTGAAAAACAGAACGTAAACTCTCTCTTAATCACAAAGGCAAGTATATTACTACCGAGTCATAAGGGTCTTAGTATTCCACACAGCCAGAGCTTATCCCAATTTCCTTAGAAAGAAGCTTCCACAGGAGTGTTAATACTTCTATGAGGGCCCTGAATGGCAGGATATCCCACCAATTCGCTAACTTTTCAAGACATTTGCGCTACCTATTAAGTCTATAGAAACAACATAATGTGTGCATGAGGGATAAAGATGTGGAACATAGATTAGTTAGGAATACTTTACCTTGAATTTTGACTTCTCAACAGGTCGATGTAACTTCTTTGACCTCTTGTCAGGTTTGAGGTTGTGAGGGTTGCGCTCTCAATTTATCACGCATAATGACGGTGATGAACGACTTCCAGATATGGTCATAAATCCAGAGACCTGTCAAAAATGTCAAGATCATAGAGGCTCCACCCAATCACCAGATACTGTTCTGTTCCAAGAGGTGGCACGATAATGGCTCAGTTCCCCGCAGGGGGTGTGTTCAAAGGTTTTACAGCAAATTCCTGTTTACATTCCCAATCATTATTTCAAAATTACAGACTAGAAAGTCTTAAGTTATGTAATGTTGGCCAAGGTCATCAAAACAAACCTTTGGAGTCTTTGTTAAGCGGCATCATGAAAGAAATCATGCGGAGCTTCTATTTATATATATATACATATATATATATATATATATATATGGTAACAATTGCATGTTAAGGCCCCTGAGGAAGGCAAATGCCGAAACGCGTCGGGTCTTTAATAAAGCGTTGAAAACGGAAGCACATTCTCCATTGTGCAAATTATATATATATATATATATATATATATATATATATATATATACATATAAATATAAATAACTATATTTCTGTCATCAGTATAGAGAATTACATCAACGCTTGCAGCCGGTAGGTGTCTATGCGGTTGCTTAAACCTGTTGATTATAAGTTAAAGGTTCACACTTCAATACTTCATCTATGTTCGAATTTCAATTACGGAAACGTTGAATCTTACATTGGAATCACTTGGCGCGATCTCATCATGGAGGCCGAAGTCTTCGACCGATCGGCTGAGCTTTCTATAGTTACAGGATCCAATCTCGACCCCAAAAAGTACTGGTATGTGCTAACGAAAAGTTAATGTAAAATCAGGCCGAATGCTTTTGGAAAGAACGAATTGTTTCGTCGATTCCGCGATGACTACAATACGTTCTGTCACAGCAGCAGGTCTCAGGCGCGCCAACAGAGCCTGTTCGTTCAACGCCAGGTAACCAAACAACATGTATGTTATATCTTCATTTGGTCTCTGTGCCGGACTAATCAGACAGGGATGCGGTAAATCAAATCGCTCTCGACCGTACACTTTAGGCGGGAAATGCCTCCACTCGAAAAATCATGGGAAATTGCAAAGATGTCAGTCAAGAATAGCCAATAGACATTCGGGTACTAGTTAAAGATAAAAATTATATAAGTTAACGGTGGATGCCTCAACTTTCAGTCAAAAGAAGGAGTCCAAACAAAGAGCGGTCTCCTGATATAAATTTGTGTGAATTCAGTTTTTCCCCTCTTGGGTAGTGTATACCTGAGGGTTATTTTTAATCTCTAGCATACTCTCTTGGGTAGTGTATAGCTGAGGGTTACTTTTAATCTCTCCTATACCCTCTTGGGTAGTGTATACCAAAGGGTTATTTTTAATCTCTCCTATACCCTCTTGGGTAGTCTATACCAAAGGGTTATTTTTCATCTCTTCTATACCCTCTTGGGTAGTGTATACCTGAGGGTTATTTTTAATCTCTCCTATACCTTATTGGGTAGTGTATACCAGAGGGTTATTTTTAATCTCTCCTATACCCTCTTGGGTAGTGTATAACAGAGGGTTATTTTTAATCTCTCCTATACCCTCTTGGGTAGTGTATACTAGAGGGTTATTTTTAATCTCTCCTATACCCTCTTGGGTAGTGTATACCTGAGGGTTATTTTTAATCTCTCCTATACCTTATTGGGTAGTGTATACCAGAGGGTTATTTTTAATCTCTCCTATACCCTCTTGGGTAGTATATACCTGAGGGTTTTTTTAATCTCTTCTATACCTGAGTGTTATTTTTAACCTTCTTACTCGGCAGACGCGGAAGACGATATTCATATGTGTGAATTTGTTCACAATGACCTAAAATGCAATAATGGTGTTTTAGACTAGCTTCTCCCCTGTTAAAGTCGATTTTGGCAAGAGTGATGTCTTCGAAAAAGCTAAAAATGCCCTTCCAAAACCTTCGGACATAAAAGGTCATTATAAGAATAGTTGCACTGCGCCGAAGCATGTAGACCGAACGGGGAGACCATCAGTTGAGAGCGATGTGTGTTCTATGGATTATCTAATCAACACAGTTTCTGGACTTTAAAAGTTCAAAACCATGACCTGTGTAAAGAAGGGTTTGTCGGAGTTAGCCTTAAATAGACCAAGGTCTTCGATCATGGATCATGAATCAACTTTACCGGTGCCGCTTTTAAGGCTATTTTTTGTTTTTTCTTTTCACGTGTTTTAAAGAGTTCCTGTTGTATGTTTCTGTAACATTTGGCCAGGAATATTTGTGGAATTTGTGTTAACGATTTACTGTTGTCTTCTTTAAGACATTTATTTTCCCTACAGAGAAAATAAGCTTAGCGTACCGCCCCTTAGGTTTTTTCGAATTAGACCCGTTAGGTCTGTATGAGGCATTTCTTTGGACAATTGTTTCTGGAAAGTGAGAGAACAAAGTAGAGTTGTATCTTGAGAATGATTAGAAATGTAATCATCGGAAGTTGCAGTTTTTTCCATTTCATTCGAGGGGAGCTTTATTAATTTTTTTGTAGCGATTATCCGATGTCCTGGAATACTCAGCGAACACCTCATGCCACCAAGAGGCGTCAAACCATGGCTTGAATTACTTATGCAAATAAGCTAGCTGTAAAACTTTGTTCCGACGCAAAGCTCGTCGCGTGACTGGCAGCGGCCCGGGCAAATTGGAAAACAAACCTAGGGGAGTCGCGAGGAATACCTGGTCGCGATTTCCGGTGTCGGTGATTAACTCCTTTTTTCACCAAAATGATTTTATATTTTTCTCGAGGTTTACTAGAAAATCGTCGAAACAGTTTCCGCGATAAGGCGCAATAAGGGAAATTTGCGAACAGCTGCTTACCTTCCCAGCAACCTTGCAAATGCAGTCTTAAAAAAGAGTCTAGATTTACCTTAAAAGCTTATTTAAGTAGAGCTTTGAAAAACTATTCCATTGATATTTTTAATGCCGGATATTTTCTTCCAACATCATTTTACAACTTCACTTTGAAAAGTGTATCTTTCATTTCACTGCATCATATTGCGTAAAAATGAACCTATGTGAATTGCAGGAAGAAACGACGCGTCCATCAAATGAAACAAGCTGAAAGATTTCATTTTCCTCCACTTGGACTCATCTCGTAATTCACAATTCGATCAACAAAAAACAAGAAAACGGACGAAACTGAACCGAATGTCTATGAATGTGTGGATCTCGCTAGCGTTGGCGTCTTGAGTACTATAAGCTTAATCAAACAGCTTTTACCCGATCACGTCACCAAAAGCCTCGAGGGGCCACTTTGCGGAAACTCACTCATTAATCTCTTGGAGCCTAAGGGACTAAACTCATTGACCATATCTTACGAGATCTTGCAAAATTGCTGGAAATAATAAATGAACAGAACGATCGGGGGGTTCACAGTGTCCACTGTGATCAGACAGAGATCACACACTGAGTTTAACAGTCGAGGAAAGTGCTTGATGCAAGAAAGTCCATTAAGGAATCTCATCTCTTTCATTAAAGATTTCGGGTATGCAGCATTTTGTTAGTTCCTCTGTAAACCTATCAAAAGGTTTTCTCTGATTTGTAAAATTTCAATCGCGTACACTAGCTGTTGTCCAACGGCATTGCAAATTTCTTGTTCTTCATCGATTGCAAATTGTTTGGGTACATGAAAATAAGAGAGATGGTAAGTTTTGAACTTGGTAAATAACTAGAGAAAGATGTTTTTCTTAGACGAAAAACATCTCTCTCTTTGTTTGGGTACAGTTTAAATTAACACATTTTTGGACAAGTTCTGCCTGCAGGTTTGCGTAAGAGATGATTCTACATCTGTGACAGATCACCATCTACTCACAGCCAACGAGTCTAGCACGGTCTCCAGGTTTCTAGCTTTTTCAGCATTTTACAGTGCTTTAACAGGCTAAAAGAGAAAATATCGGGACCCGAGCAATCCATTAAGATTACTGATCCAATCTGATTTTACCTGTACCTCTGGCAAGTTCATATATTGCATAATTTGCACTTATTGCAAAAAGTTCTTTATTTATGCGAAACAGGAAGACGACTAGACGAACAATTTCGAGAACAGCAGGTAATTTAGCGTCAACAACTGAGCTGAAAACGCAACTTGGCCACCGTAAAGAGTAAAAAAGCTGACGCTCTGCGAATCGCTCTGACGAAGGGCTAACTCTCAAAACGTCATTTTTTTCGTTTCCTCAGCTGATGATATGTTCGCAAAATCATAAGTAGCCTTGAAACTGTCGCTACGGGTTACATTCAAGATTTGCGTCAGACTTCCACTGAAGAGAATTTTCAAAGGAAGAACGGTAAAGTTCTCTTGGTTTTTTCGAAGTTCACTTGCCGCAAATACCTCAGTGGTATCCAGGAATTAGTGTGTGTAATAATCACTTTGTTATTTTGTCAATTCGTTCAGTTTTACGATAGTTCTGGGCCCAGTTGTATAAAGGGCAGTTAACACTATGCAACAGATAAATAGCTATCCAGCGAATAAGTGAGAGAAAAACCTACTGCACTATCCAACGGATAAAAGATTTATCCAATAAATAGCGTTAAACAAGCTTCGAACATTCAGAGCCTGATTGTGATGTTTTGTTCACCTTGAAAATCTAATGGTATTGATAGTGCACGTGCTTCTCTCAGTTTCCATTTTGCTCGTCATAAATAAAGGTAATACTGCTTAAGTGAAGTTCATTACTGCGAATATCAATCTTTTCTTCATTTATTAATCCGCAGTTCAAATATATGATATTCAGTGATACATTAACAGTCGAGCACATTTATGTTAAAGTTTTTATGAACAACACAGGAATCGTTTATCTAAGGGATAGATACAAGGGAATTTTAAGTGTGCTAAGTTTGACTTATCTTGTTCAGTCCTGGTGCCATTCCTGCTATAAGAACAGTTTTTGGTGCTAACCATACCGCTTATAAGGCGAGTATGACAAGTCTTTGTAGGCAAGTGTATGTAATTCTTTTCCTTTCTTGCCTTTGTATAGAATGGATGAAGATCAGTTGAAAGTCGTCTTAACAAAGTATTTTGGAGAAAAAACAGGAAATATAACGAGAGAAACATCCAAAGATGAACTCAAACGTATCTATGATGAACGATCAGGAACTTATGACCAGGTACATAACGAAATAAAGAAAAATGATCCAGCTCACTCCAAATCGAGAGTTATTGGCCTGTTTCATGAAAGGTCCAGTATTTTTTCGAGCCTGCTGCAATATTCATTCAACCACTTTGCGGTTGTTCGATTTTGTTAATCACACGTAAAAGATCAAATTGGACTCCACTCGGCCCTATTACCATTAACAAGAGTTTGATTTATCTTAACACATAGGAAATATTAGCGGTTGGTGCTGCTTTTCACAAGCCACTCGCCGAATGTTTGCATAACGCCCTAAAGGAAGTTCTGAAAGACAAACCAAAGGATCAGATCGAAATTATGGACGTTGGAGCTGGGACGGGCCTTATAGGAGTTGAGCTCAAGAAACTGGATTACACGAACCTATGTGCTCTTGACATCTCACCTGGGATGTTAATCGAAGCAAAAAAGAAAAATGTCTACAACGAATTCATCTGCGCGCCTTTGAGCGGGTAGCCAATACCTCAAATTAAATCAGGGCAATTCGATGCTTTGATTTCTGGTGGGGCACTCCATGAAGGGCGTGTCAGTTCATCTGCTTTCGTGGAGATGATCAGAATGGTTCGAGCTGGTAGGTCTTCAAATGGAGTTTACCGAGGCACAGATGTATTTGATTTAAAGATATCCACGGAGAATCTCTTCTGTGGCTGGTTGTGAGACTTGACACTGAATCATCAATTAGTTGCGGCTCCATAACAAATGCAGTTTAGGACACTTGCTCATAATGTTTTGAGTCTTATGCGCCATTAAAAAAAATAGTCTACGAATAAACGGACGTTATCCCCGATAAAAATCATGCTTAGGTTAAACTTAAGATGAAAAAATACTTTTAACCAGAAAGGAAAGAAGGATGATTTAAGATTGAAGAGATTGCAAAACAGAAAAGCGTGTAAAATCTACCAGCAACTTTTATTTTTCTTGTTTGTTTGTTTTCTTAATCCATGAAACAGATCATGAAAGCTACCTATGTGGATAGGCATGAAACAAGTAACAGACTTCTTGGTGAATTCCTTTAACATCTAGTATATGACCCGAGAATCTTTTCCTGGCTGCCAAATCTTCTCTCTGCCAATTCGCTTTAAGAATGTCTTACTATATCAAGAGCGCGACCTCCAGCTTCTCTCTTCATCTTTTTGTTGGATGATGTACTAATATTTTAAGGGAAGGGGAACAAATTAACCACCTACGTGAATTAAAAAATTGATGCATGGAACGATTCGAAAAAAGGAAGGAAATTTCCCTCGACGAAACCTTAAAAGTCAACTAAATCCTGATATTAACTTCTTTGCAGATGGCCTCCTCTGTTTCAACATTTGGGAAGGTCAGTTAGGAGACTATCAAGAAATGATGAGGCAGCTGGAGAAAGATGGGAAATGGATCTGCTTGTCCATAGAAACTTCACCTCTCTTTACAGCCGTGGACATGCCCAAAGAATGCTTGGGCTTCGTTTACAAAGTTTTGAAAAATTAAGCATCATGCCCCAAATTCACCCAGGAACATTTTAGAAATTAGTACCTCAAAGATCATTTCTAATGCCTGTTGTGAAGTTTTGACGGCAAATCATAAGCAAGGGTATAAAATAAATAAAACTATCTGACCGACGGTGAACTGATTTTATACTTATTGTAACGCTTTATTACGCGGCAGTGGATTCGCTGATGCACGTTTTCTTTATGCAGGTTTTCGTTACACCCGTTTTCTTCGCGCATGTTTTCCTTACGCACGTTTTACAGACAGAAAAACTTACGAAACGCTGGAAATCCACCTGAAGGCCCGTTCTTCGCACTTCCAGGTGCCAACAGCCCTTATTATATTGAAATTTTTTTCTAAGGAATAAAAACTCAAAATGATAGGCTCAAAAACCAGTCCATTCTCTTTTTTTACCTGATATCTTTAATTTTATTAATTTCAAAACTATACATCTTCGTCAGGGTCTTGAATGTAAACACCACCGTAAAATAACAGCTTTTCGGGATCTAGCACTGGGACTCTCGAGAAACATGCTCCTTGAGTTGAGTGTCAGAGGGAGAAGAACGAGCTTTTCATCAGCACTTTCAGTACTGAACAACTCTTTAGCTAAATAACATACTTAAGGGATCGTTTCTGAGTGCAGCGGAGTAATCAGCGTTCAATTACACCTGTTTTGTTCATTTCTCTTAATTGTTCTTCTCGTGCCTATCAGGAGGAGGATTTACAGTAGAGGTAATATAGGGATAAGCCTTAAAGCATAATAGCTCATGAACACAAATAATTTGTAGATCTTTCGTGCAATTTTGCATAATGACATGTGCGCTTTTTGGACGGAGAAACCATAGAAAACTGACTGCCAATTAAGGGGGGTCATAAAAATATCACAGGACTTTACGGGGGATCAGGTGATAAGTAATGTCCAGTCCTTAAATATATTCCGTTTTCCCTAGAGACCTCTTGTCAGTTAAATAATGTTTCATAATTTTTATTTAGACATAGAGATCATCACTAAACTGCAAATTACCATCCACCGAGAACTGGTCAAGACATCCTGAGTGTCCAAGGATTGGACATTTGGAGAAGACACCCGGATGATAACGACCCCATGGGCCCTTGAAGGCCATAATGTCATTCCAATGCTGCGCATGCTGATAAATGTTAGGCCCATAACGATTACGCGAAAAAAGTCCTGGATTTTGCATGGTAGTCACCCACTGACCAGCAAATATGATTTTTGTTGACCGCAGACCTTTTGCAACGAGTAACTGAGACTCCAGTGTACCTATGCCGTGCAGCTCAATTCTCCAATAGTTTCTATGAGTGAAGATCTTTCCTCCAGTCTTTCTGCCGTCTGCACACCACTCTGGTCCGTTTACCTCTATGAACCTAAAACCCGCCGCTTCAAATTGAGAACGGAGCGTCAGAAATGCTGCATAGTTCTCTAAGAGAAATCTGATGTCAGCATCTTTCTCCCATGGCAATACCTTACCGAATTTTACAGCACCTAGAAAGGAGTAAGATTCATTAAGTTAGTTTATTACGAGAATTCAAACTTTGAAGTCACAAAGGGGTTGAGAGTCGTCGTGAGAAAGAACCGTTGTCCTTGGAAGTGAAGTTGCGATAACTGGAGTGGACGTCACAACTTTTGTACGAAAAACTTCAAGCGATCGTATTTGTATACTTTTAGCAAATATAAATCCAGATTAGTAAGAATCAGCCGTTAATTTCTTAATGGTCTGGCATACACAGATGGTTAACCCTTCTTCCTATGTGTAAAGTAAAAGGACATTTCGAAGAGCGTTGTAAAACAAGTCAGAGTAGTCACTACTTCCAATCAAAACTTGGGTGAATACTTAAAGAGTCAATGAAAACTCAAAGTAAAAATAACCCAATTGAGGGACAAGAGGCGCGGGTAGAACGCGCTTGAGGCGTGGGAAGAACGCGCTTGAGGCGCGGGAAGAACGCGAGGGACAAGTCGCAACTGATTGGTTTAAATTCTGCTCACAATCAGCTGACGAGGGAAACGTGATTTTTTCAGACCGTATAGTGAGGTTAAGATAATCCCTGATGACTTCAGGCTCTCAACTGATAATTTTTAAAAATCAAATACCTAATACCGATCCGTCATCGAGCTCGCAGTACAGTCCAGCCTCTTCACAAACTTTCATTATAAACTTTAATGCATTTGCGAGATTTTCTAGATCACATGGTAGGACAGAAAATCCTTTCGCCCTGTGCCCAGGTCGAGTACAGGGGCGTTTGTTCGTGTAAGAGTATCCGCGCCTGCAGCCATACTAGCGGACTCTGCCATTGGACTCAACCCATTTTTTCACGTCCCACTTTTGGGTGAAGGCGACGTAACTCTCGTCCGCAATTTCACGCTGATAGGTGTCAAACATGACGTCAGGGAAACTGACGATAACCTTCTCTGTGTGTTTGAATTTCATTCGCCAAAAAAGTCCTGAAGGACAGCGGATTCTAAGCTAAGAAGAAGAAATGAAAGAGAACAAAGGAATCAGTCCAGAGGATCCCGATTGCAAATTAATGATAGGACCGAGTGGAGTCCAATTCGGTCTGTAATCATACGAGTGATTAACAAGGTAAGAACAACCGCGAAGCGGAGTCTGATTTGTTAATCACGAGTTTGGTTGCAAACAGAATTAGACGACACGAAGTCCTGTTACTAATCAATCAAAACTATGAGAAATTTTGAGAAAGAAACTAGACATCGATTATGGGTTTTATTAAAAAAAAACAACAACAACAACAACAACAACAGTTAACTTGGCGAAATGCGAGACATGCGAGGCATGTCGGACGTGTTAACTGTCCCTTTAACCAGTATATTACACTGTCCAATTACAAGCCTGACGCGTACACTGCCCCAGTAGTGCTCAAATCGGGTGATGATAACCAATCACGTCCGAGAATTTTGTTATAATTTTGATTATAAACAATTATTGGATGAGGTTGAGTATGATGTCATGCGAAAACCGAGTTCAATAACTGTTTTAATACACCTTTTCACTACATAGAGTTTCTCTCTGAGTTTGGAAAAGTTTAAGAACAACCACATGAACGAAGACTTGGAAACTAACCTTCTAACATACTGAAAATATCTTGTTGGTGACAGCCTGTTTGACAGAATCGCTGTGGTTAACTCGATCTTGCGCGATCTTGTTTTGGAAATACCTACATCATGTAATTCCAATCCTAAACAAGGAATTCTTACCTTTTTTAACCAGGTGAAAACGTTGATCAAAATTACTTTTCGTCAAAGCCAACTTCCTTCAGTTTCCTTGTTTTGGCCAGAAAAGGACCTTTAAGCACATCACATACTATACAATCATTGAAAGAGTAGTAATAACCGTCTTGAAAGTAAGCAGTCCAGTTTCTGAATTTCAATTGAAGGCAGCTCTTGTCCCACTCTCCACGTTGATTCTTGTGGCTCCCCCCGGCAATAATAGTATCCTTGGTCTCGCTCAGTACTCGAACAAGGCGTTCAAGGTTGAGGTCATCAGTAAAGTGCGTGATATCCAGTGCAAGGAGTACATAGGGTGTGATCACCATCTTGAGTAACTTGGACCATGTTTCTCCTCGAGTCAGGTCTTTGGAGACTAAGGTCGTTAAATTTAGCTTTTGACCTGTAACAAAATCAGCTAGAAGACTCGTCTCTAACGCAAGTGAAACATTTACATTCGGATAATACTTTGCGATGGCTTGAAGAACTTGGTATTGTTTTTCAATGGATAGCTCATCTGGTAAAATGGCAAGAATCGTCACAAGTTGGTTTATTGGAACAAACTCTGTACAGTTAATTCCCTCGAAACCTTTTCCAAAGAAAGGGTACCCGTAACGTTGATCCTTACCCAGACAAAACTTCCCTCTTTGGTGGAATAATATTGCCAACTTGTGATCTGATATCCAAGTTTATTGCTTTATTTCCTGAATATTGTATCGATTGCATAATGCCATGTAGCACTTCAATATGTTTTCCAATGCGGTGGAAATGAAATGAAGAATTGACCAAAGTACTCTGTGTTACAAAGAGTTCGTCTTTTAGGAGTTGTAAATCAACTGCCAGCCGCTTTGAAGAGTATTTCAAACCCCTGATAAATTGTTCCTCTTTCAATGTGGAAGGAAGTTCACGTGTAGAGCACTGGATTGCAGCATGCGAATGATTTGTGGCCAATCTCCGCTGACTCAGAAGTATTACAGCTATTGTAAGAGACAAGATGAAATACGTCAGGCTAAAGACCGGGAAACGGGACTTCAGTCTCGGTATGGAGCTTAGGTACAGTGACTTGATATGGAAAACATGGAACATTTTGGTTACGTTGTTTAGCAACTTAGGCATTTGTTCAGCGGTTCCGACTTTCCTTTTATCTTATTGAAAGTAGGGGAGCCACGGGCTGAATTAAAAATAGAGATTAAATTACTTCTCCGTGGATTCTTAGAGATAACTCATTTCTTGTAGTAAGTAATGTTCTTCTAATGAAAGTATCGAAGGATGTCGAAAATAAATAACACTACTCAAAGATTAATCAATCTGCCGTTGATTTTCTAACTTTGAAAGGCATCTGTCTTGCAATCCTAAGTTGTAAGTTCTCTTTCATCTTTATTTTCGCCTCCGGCCTCCGCCAAATGTCTTTAAGGCAGACTTGTGTCTAGGTAACATCGTATTTAAATAAAGACTTAAGGTAAACTAACTATCAGTATGCCTCAGTCATCTAACTTAAATGAAAACCAGATAAAAGAAACGTATTTTATATATTCATTATCTTTAATTAATTTTTATCCTCTTGTTCAGCTTGATCCACGGGGAGGATAGATTTGAAATGGGGTGGAAGGTTGAGTAGCCACTTGTGAAAAGATCAGAGCACGTCTGTTGCGTAGGTATGACTACATTTCTTAGCATCTTTATCCAGTTGCTTGCTCGACGTTTGATGAAGATGAGCGGCCGTCGGACAAGTTGGCTGATCTCGTACCCAGATCCTATCGTTCAACTGTGACTGAAATGCAGGAACCTTACAACCGCTTAGCCATGGAAAAGTCTGCATGGGTACGAGACTTCAAGTTGTTATCACTTTTAGATTCAGTCGATTCATGCAAAGAAAAATATGACATCCTTCCTTTTTTTGCGATGCAACTAACCCCTTAACTCCCAAATCTGATTGTCAATTCTCTCTTCCAGCTGCTACACATTTTCTTGTAAATTAGTTAGTTATTCTCTTTTTAAATTAATTAGTTGGTTTAAATTAGTTATTTTATAGCAATAAGTTTGGTGTTAGGTCAAGATAACAACCTACCTGATAAGTTTGAATATTCTCATTACCTGTTTGCTGTATAATGTATGGATATTATTGGGAGAAGTTACAAGTTAATCACTTCTGGGAGTTAAATTTTTATAATGGATTTTGGATGATTTTTTTTTGTACGTTCCTCGTTGAATGAGGAAAGCGGGAAAGTTTCTCTGAGTAAAGCTATCGTCCCTCTCTCGTCAAAGAGGCAGACAACATGCACGTGACAAATCGGAAGGGAAATTATCTGTTATTACGGCCTAGTATGGTCTACCTTTTTTTCTTCCAATTAGGATTATGCGAGGTTGGATAACAGATATTTCACTTCACCTTCTTGTTATCTACAAGACATGAAAACTTAAGGACCTTATTCAAGGATCTTGCTTCTCACAAAGGGAAAGGATATTCACACTTAGTGGATATATTTTTTTTTTTTAGTTAAACGTGTCGTTGACATGAAGATCCGGGCTATCAAGGTCCAGTTAAAAGATTTCTAAAGGCCTATTTACACGGTACGACTTTGTCGCATGCGACAAGCTTACGACAGGGCTACGACATGACTTAGGACAATTTACACGCGCACGACATTTTCACCTACGACATGCCAAAATCGCGTGCAATTCCACTCGTTTCGGCCGCGGTCATTGTTTCAATAATTTGCAAGAGAAGGAAAAGAACCTCTTCCTCGCTCCACAGTGATATCATATTCTCTGTTTCCTCATCTGAGAATGTATTTTTCGCTTTGGTCTTCGACTTTCCGGAGGCGACTTCCTCCGCCATTTGGCGCAAGAAAATTTCACCTTCCTCCCCTACTCAGTAGAAATTTGTCACAAAATACGTCATTTTCTATCAATTTCGGCTACGATTGTCGCAGCGTTTTAAAACGTGTTTTAAAATCCTACGACATTTTTCGTGACGTGCACGACAGTCGTGGTAGGTTTGATTTACACGATACAATTCGTGTCGTAGGCCTGTCGTAAGCTTGTCGCATGCGACAAAGTCGTACCGTGTAAATAGGCCTTAAGAATGACTTACCTATTAATTCCGAGCGTTTTCCGTCACTGATCCGCTTAGTTATCGCCGAATGGTTAGACTTTGGTGTTGTATGGTCTGTTCCTGCATGTGGTCCAGTAGCAAACATGTCTTACCCGCACTTTAATTAATATCTCAAATCAAATTAAACTATGGTTGTATTGATTTAATCTTGAGAACATGTTTTTAGCCATTGGCTCCTTGTTTTCCATTTAATATTTTGATCAAATTGGTCTTTCAAACCAAATATATGTTATCGATAGATTTAATTTGTTTAAAAAAAAAATTTTAACTACAGGTTCTTCGTCCGATATTTAAGATTGGCTAATTTGTAGAAAATAAATTTAGTTAGTGATGAAGTAAAAATTTGCAAAAAAAATGAAATGGTACAAAACTTTATTACACCTAGTTATGAGTTGTTGCCCAGCAATTTTTGCCTGCTCATAAGAATGTTGTAACAGCTTTATTCAAACAATTCAAGGAGACGGAACCATACATCTTCACTCGTTTGAATACTGGTACTTGTAAAATAACACTTGTTACTTGCACAAACAAATAATAAAGAGCGCTTTAAAAAACCTCGGCCGTGAAAAAGTCTTTGCACGTTAGAAACCTTCTATTTGGTGCGTCAAATCTGTGATTGATTGTTAACACTGCGCTAGTACTGTCACGGAGGGATCGTTATGCGCTGAAAACCAAGATAACATGGGCAAGGGAGTTCATGTACAAAGGCATAAAGATTTAATGGCAAAATATAGAACATAATCGGCGGAGCAGGAGTGAGGGAAGGAGGAGGACTGTTTGAACGATAAGGCACTACACACAGACGAGTAATTTTTGGCTTTTTGCCATAAACAGAGAACCAGTTGCTTGTGAAACCATAGGTAGCGGAGCGATTTGGGTGAAATGGAGGTAACCTCTATGATATGTTGAGATTCCGGTTTTCCTTTTGACATGTGTTTTTTTGTTTTTGTTTTTCAAATTTTCCTTCGTTTGTTTTGCTTCTTTCAAAAAAGGAACACAAAACAAGTCCATATAGTCATATGGAAGGCGAGAACTGGTACCGACGCAATATTTACTTTCGGTGTGCCAGTTGTCTAGACGACCAACGATGAAGTATTGCAAAATTGAAAATAGACTGAACTGTGTCCTGTACTTGAAAATGATCAATCTTAGAGACCAAGGGTGCGTTCCTTTGGGAGGATCCGGATTAGGATTTGTGATCCAAGATCACACATATCACGATGCAGTAAAGGAACGGAGCTTTAGTTCATCGGATTTGTTACTATGACAGCAGGCGCGAAATTGTAGAGCGCGTCAGCGGAATCGCGCGCTAAATTTAAAAACGAAAATAAGATGGCTGTCGCGGATAGAGCAACTGTTGTTTCGTTATTAGAGGAACTTTCCGATGATTCAATACTACAAGAAGCGAGAAGTTGTGAAGATGAAGATTTTCTATTGATTCTTTTGATAAGGGAGAGGCAGAGCCATGTTAGTAAGTAAGTAAGTAAAGACTTTATTTTACGAGGGTTAGCACGAAATAGCCGGAGCTAATAAACTTGTGGCCCCTCTAAATGATAAATAAATAAATTATAAGATAATAAATGAGTATACTAAACTATAAAAATACAAGGTAAAAAAACCAAAGAATACAGATACTGTAGAATCTATTAAATTATTTAAGAGATAAAATATAACTTTATAATCATGTCACAATTCATCAAGTAACTTAAATAGAAAACTGATCAAGATTCTGCTGTTGTTTAAAAAATTCATTCCACAATGCTTTTTTTAAAGAGTCCACTGAATCCCTTTGCCTTACTGGGGCAAAGATAAACTGTTCCATGCTTTGCAAGCTGTGACGGTAAAAGTTCTGCCTCCTTCTGTTTCGCGATTATACCTCGGAGAGGTTAGGTCAAAATTACAGTTTGTGGATATTACTGTTTAATTTAAGTAGATTGTTAAGATAAACAGAGACGTCATCTTGTAATCGCCTATAAGCAATGATACATTTAGATATTAAAGCGTCTTAATAAAAAGGCAGCCATTTCAGCCGATTAAACAAGGGAATTGATAGTGCTAGAGGGAGGGGCATTCAGGATTACTCTAGCTGGTCGTTTTTGGAGCTTCAGGACCCGCTCAAGGCTTTCCTTATCACAATTAGTCCGGAGGACACTTGTATAATTAATCACTGGCCTGATCAAAGCATTGTAATAAAGCAATCTTTGTTTAAGGGGAAGATGATTGGTAATTTTCTTCAACAAGCCGATGCGCTGTGTAACTTTCTTACAAACAGTCGTAATAAGCTCAGAGAAAGTTAGCTCCTCATCAGTCTCAAGACCTAGCAGCTTAACGTTCATAACATTAGTTAACAAACTGCCATTGCAAGTAATCTTCAGGTTATTGTTTATTTGGGTCGAGAGTCGCTTTCCCTTCACGGTGAGGACCTTGGTCTTTTTTTCGCTGAGTGGAAGCCTGTTGGCCAATGCCCAGTTAAAAACTTCTGATACAAATGTGTCAAGAGATTCCTGCAGTCTTCTGATGCTGCCACAATCTGCTGACGATGTGATTGTAACATCGTCTGCATTAAGATCGATTTCAGAGGAGCTGACATGAAGTGGCAGGTCATTAATAAAAACTGTGAAAAATAAGGGGCCGAGTATACTGCCCTGAGGAATCCATGTTTCATAAGCGCCATGTCTGAGACGCAACCACCCAAATAGACAAGCTGGTGTCTGTCCGCCAAATAAGACTGGTTTATTAATACTGTTCATATCACGCCTGTTCTTTCCTGAGCCAGTCATTGTTCTTACTGTCTTCCATATTCCTGTTGAATTGCTCCTATTTTCCTCGAAGGCATTGCAGAAAAATTTTCTTTTTGCGCTCCTAATCATTGCAACTGCTTTATTTCTTGCCGCTCTGTAATTAGACCAATTATCAGTATTATTGGAACGCCTCGCGGTTTTTAGGCAATTATCTTTCAGGTGTAGCTGTTTCACGACAGAGCTAGTAGTCGTCCAAGGAGCATGGACGGCGCGCTTTACACGCTTTTCACGCCAGGGGCAATTTTCATCAAGTACGCTATTGAAAATTGACTTCCAAGAGTCCAGCATATTATCAATCTCATCAAATACGAATACTCTATCCCAAGGGGCCTGACTCAGTGCTTCTTTGAATCGGTTCTCGTCGAATTGCTTCATGTCACGATATCTGATATTCTGATTTTTCTAAATGCTACAAGATGCGCGCTCGTTGTTATATTTGCGTACAGCAAAATAGGCACGTGATCAGAGAGGCCACAGTTGAAAGTTGGTATATTCAATATTCGCTGAGGACGATTTGAATAGATGTGATCCAAACAAGTACCGCTAACAGGACGAGTCACCTCATTGACTAGCTGCGTGAAATTCATACCGTGAACCGTTTTAATTAACCGATGTTTATTAAAGCTCTTCTTATTTCTTCCGTCAATATTCACATATTGAATTCGCCTAAAAATGTTGTCTCCTTATTCAGCGAGTACACACGTTCGAAATTTTCCTCCAGAGATAAATCATCAGCTTTGGTGTATGAGAGTGGGTGGTAAATACTATCAATCAATAAAGATCGTTTCGATTTAAAAGGACAAACTTCGAGCCAAATGACTTCAACTTCTTGATTTTCTAGATCAGTTCTACGTATAACATTCAGGTT